>NC_069504.1:315798644-315928644 GCF_027579735.1 Bombina bombina | reverse complement strand
TTCACGGGCCTGCATGATAGGCCAACCCCTTCATGGGGCTTCACGCTAGGCCACGTCCCCTTCACGCTCGGCCACACCCCCGTACACATTCTGTCACGCCCACTTCTTCTCGCGGCAGTCGGCAGATCAGGTAGGGAATCCAAGGCCAGGTGTGTTTGTCCTTGTGCTATCTCTACTGTGCATGACAGCTTCGGACAAACACACTTGGCCTTTTATAGTATATATAGGACATACATATATATTAAAAAGAGAGATTATGTGGATTGAAAAAATGCTGAAAAAAATAATAATGATATTTAGGCTGTTATCACTGAACAAAAGGCACTATATTAAATAGCGATGCCAAAAGTTACCTATATGAGACCAAGAGTCAAGAGAGAAAAAGACAGAATGACACAGTAGGTATCATTCTTTTAAAAAGACAGGGAATTCAGGACTTTTTATGCAATAGAACACCAACACAAAATCAAAGTTGCAAAAGAGGTATATAAATGTATTACTCATAAAAAAATGATATGTATAAATCAGATACACAGTTTGAAAGCAGCCAACAAAATGAAATTACTGCAGAACAAGCATACATCATTCAAACAAACCTAACATTAAAAACAATGATGACAGATGGTAAGGGTATAAACAATACACGGACCAACTACACCCAGTCAGCACACAGAATCTCCCAGAAGGTATAAGGAGAATAGTATCTGGGCTGAATAGTATAGAAAGTGGGATCAAAGTTTGCCATGATCGTTTGTCCTTGCATGTTAACCAAATGTTAACTATGCAGAGCCAGCAATGCATGTAGCGTGAACAGTAGGACTAGAGAGCCAGGTTATAATATGGAGGCTCAAAATAGGCGATTGCTGTTGGGATGTGTATTATGTTAGGCCACATAGCCATTATTACTTATTGTTGCTACCATAGCTAAGAATTGCTTACACACACATTTACACAAACATCTGCTTTGTTATTTGCTAAGTTCCTTGTTCTGTGATATATATACATTTTGCAAGGTTCCTTGTTCTGAGATATAATTACATTATGCTGATTGTACATGTTACTATGGTATAACCCATATATGGTCTTTGTTCATTTCCATCTTGTTCCTGTTATGTTTTCTATAAGTATGAGCATTGTACACATAATAAATAGAGAATTAGTGAGAAACTGTCTTTGTGTCTGCGTCCATTATTTCTTGCTGGTCCCCCAGAGCTCTGCTGAGGAAAGGTGCCGTCCACTCCCAGTCAGGGACTCCGGCTCGGTGAAATTCCCCAACAATAATATGGTGGAGTATAAATAGCCACAGTTCAAGTCCTATATTTGATGAGACTAAGTCAAAGTAGCGGTACATAAATTAAGGAGTTTAATATAGTGAGACCTGTGTCCTGATGCTTAATGGACTCCAAAGCAGCAAAGGAAAAGCAACAGAATAATATGTATCCACTGTTGCAAATTCATGTGCAAAGTTAGTACACATGCAGGAGGTAGCAAGCAAGATATTAGTGCAAAGCAGAATGTACCTTCAAGTAGTCCCAATCATGCATACGCTCATAAAGCTGACAGTTCTCCTTAATGCACTCATATAGGAGCTTAATCAAGGATGGACAGCAGTAGAGGCAAGCAAGATGGTAAGGCAAAGCAGAGTGTATCCTTAACAGTCAAACGAAACTGTAATCAAGCAGCCGCTCAAAACTCACATATTCACAGATCTCCTTAGCGTGTTTAAGGTCAGGTAGTAGTTCACAAAGCTGTTATCAGGTAAGCCGTAGGGCCTGCAACTTCAATCACTGCTACAGTGATCAAACATAGTCTCACACTCGCTCCCTGTCAGCGATGTCATATTATCCGGTCAGCCAATGACGACGTGTGTTTCACCCCCTAGTCATCCAAGAGACGGAGCTTCATTGGGGCTAGTTTGTGCACCTTCAGGATTCGAAATATACGTTGATAGAGTCTCCGCCCATCAGACAGGTGAAATCTCTTTTAAAGTGACCATAGTTTAACTTATTGTCATATTGCACTAAAGTGTTATGGCATGACAGAAAACACCTTTGCTTTGGCCATAAATTTACATGCAACACATCTTCCACAAGGAAAATGTCCTACCAATTTATGATCTGAAAGCCAATTCTTTTCAGATGGCCTTGATGTATACTTACTACACATCAATGTGTTCCTTAGACTGTGTGCTTTTCTGGCTGTTATACTAGGGTAGGTACCTACTTCACTAGCTACACTTTCATCATTAAGAAGTATATTCCAATTCTTCTGCCTTGATTATCTGTTAAAGTAAGATTCTCTGTTTAAGTAAGCAGTTAGCTAAACAGGTTAATTTTTCAAATTTTTTTGCCGTGCAAATAGTGGATTTTAAAAAAATAATAACTGTTTTTGTTTTCTTCATTTTTTGTTTTTGTTTCCTGTGTGAGTAATTAGAGGAGGGATTATTTTTACCTATCTGGGCCTACCTAGACTATAAATCTAGCACAGTAACTCTGTGAGCCTGCTTTGCGAGGATCTGTTGCCTTGATTATCTGTTAAAGTAAGATTCTATGTTTAAGCAAGCAGTTAGCTAAACAAGGGAGTTAGGCAAACAAGGATTTGGAGTAACCAAGGGGAAATATAATTATTTTATATTTTAAGTTAAACCTTTTAGTAAGTATGTGTGAGAATCTCATTCAGTGTACAGCTTGCCACATGTTTGCATCACTGGAGCAACCACTTCAGGGATTATATGTCTGTGGCAGATGTGAGCATATTGTCTCTTTAGAAATTTGTATTGGAGTTCTGGAGGAAAGAATTGCAACACTGTATGAAATTCAGACACTTGAAAGGGAAATAGATAGGACTGGGCTGGTTGTTAATGGTTCTAGCAGTGGGAATGGGGAGGATTCAGATGAGGAGACTCCAGAATGTAGCTGGGTCACAGTTAGAGGGCGAAGTATAGGTAAGCGGAAGAGACAGGCCAGTTCTGAGCTGGTACACCCCAACAGATTTGCCAGATTAAGTGAAGATGTTGGGGGTATCAGTTCAGGGGTGTCAGTGTCAGAGACGGCTGTTTTGCCTAGTATAGTGAACAGTCCTTTAGTCATGGAAGAGGAGCATACTATGGTGGGCAGTCCTTCAGACATGGTAGAGGGACATACTATAGTTAACTGTCCTTCAGTCATGGAAGAGGGGCATACAAGTCAGGGCCTGAGGCAGATGTTGGTGGTAGGAGACTCTATTATTAGGAAGGTTGATAGAGCTATTTGTCATCCAGACCCTTTTGCTGTCTTCCAGGGGCTCGTGTTAGGCATATTGTGTAGCATATTGATAGATTGTTAGAGGGATGTGGGTCTGATCCTGCAGTCATGGTACATATTGGTACTAATGAAGGAATCAGCGGGTGATGGAGAGTCCTAAAAATGACTTCAGGTAGTTAGGTAGCAAATTTAAAGCAAGGACCTCCAAAGTAATATTTTCGAAGATATTACTAGTGCCGTGTGCTAACTCAGTAAGGCAGAAGGAGCTAAGGTCTGTTAATTCATGGTTAAAAACATGGTGTATAAATGAGGGGTTTGACTTTTTAGAGCACTGGGCTGACTTTTCACTTGGGTACAATTTGTACAGTAAGGATGGATTACACCTGAATGACATGGGTGCTGGGCTGTCTTTAACACAGGGCAAAAGGGGCAGCTACCCATGGCCCAGTTTCTGTTGAGGGGCCCAAGAATCCTAAAAAAATAATTAAAAAAAATAAAAAAATTTTTTATGGTTCATACCATGTGACATGGGGAACACACACATTCAGTCCTAATACTCACAGTCAAAAGTACTCTGTTTATATATATTTTTTTTAATAAAACTGTGCCAGACCGTGCCGGTATCATGTGACATGCCAAGCTATTGCCATGTGCTGTTTTAGATGTGCACTGTGCAGCACTGAATGCAAAGCCCTAACTCGGCATCCAGCCATTCCCACTGCATCAGAAATGGTCCTACTGGGGTTACCACTGTTACCAGGTCACTGCTCTGGTGGTGTGGATTGTTTCTGGGTAGGGCTGACTGTAGGCGCATGCAATAGAAAGCTGGAGCGGCAAGGACCTGAGGATTTGAGCATCTGTGCAGCTGCATACACTGCTTTCTTCAGTCTTGAGGCTGTGTGACTCATCTCACACTGCATCCATGCAGCCTTGGACATACAGCATCCAGTCTGCTGGTCCCCTTAGCCCTGCTCTTTCTGTTGTGGCCCTAAGATCAACTAACTGAAGTTTGTTAGGGGAACAGTGCTTTGTAGAAAGGTGTCAGTGGGAAGAATAAGTGAGTGCACACACAGCCCTCCCCATGCAGCATTGTCTAGTGCAGGGTGAGAGGGAACTTGTTCCTAGCAAAGACGTGACATGTACTGCTGTGGCTGATGTATAGTGTCATGCTGATACTTCACACATTAATGTAAGGTTTATTTTTATAGTTTTTGTTTTCTCTCTGTCTCAGATTTTACAGCTTCCCATAGTAGTTCTGCTGTTCCAGTCAGTAAACTTATATTTGTCTGCACCTCTATGCTTCCTCCTCAGTCTTTACCTTGCTTTGCTCCTGATGGCTGCCCTAAATCTCTTTAACCAGCTAACCTCACACCAGAATCACATTCAAAAGAATATTAAATGAATTTACAGTGGAGGAATTTATATATTTATTTACTTATTAGTACTGATTAGGTCCAGTTTCACATATTGCAATTCATTTCATTTTTTTTAAAATGATTAGCCCAGCAGTGGATGATCCACTGCTGGGCTAATAATTTTTTTAAAAAAAATGATTTAGTTGTTTTTTGGGATGTTGGGGTGGAGAGCGAAATTGCATGGGGGGGCCCAAGAAAATTTTTGCCCAGGGTCCAGTCAATATTAAAGACGGCCCTGCATGGGTGCAGGTGTGTTGGGGGAAAGGATGGTAGCACGTTTATAGAATCTTTTAAACTAGACAAAGGGAGGAGGGTCAGTTAGAACACAATAGAACAGAGAGATCAATCTGTGGATATGTCACTCCTTTAATATCTCAAGGAAGGGATGACTTAAGAAATGTCACATTAGAAAGTATGGAGGAAAGCACACCAAGTAGCAACATAATGCACATGAAAATTAAATGTATGACAGCAAAAGCAAGAAGCATGAAAGGTAAAATGGGGGAGATGGAGCTCTTAGTTGCAGAAGAGGACTATGATGTTATCAGTATAACTGAAAATTAGCGGGATTATTCACATGACTGGGCAGTTAACTTAGAGGGGTATTCTTTATTTAAGAGGGACAGGAATAATAAAAGGGGTGGATGAATCTGCATGTATATTAAACCTAACCTTAAACCTATAATAAGGGAAGATACTCTGTGGGTTGAAATAAAGAGTGGGGTGAAATCCTAAACAAATATTACTTGGAACATGCTACAAGCCCCCCAACATTAGTGACCTGGAGAAAACTCAACTACTAATGCAAATGGGTAAGGCTGCTAATAACAGTGCTGTAATTATGGGAGATTTTAACTACCCTGATATAAACTGGGCCAATGAAACTAGTAAGCTAAGGGGGGGGATAACTTATTTTCACAATTAATAGACTAAGAGTAAAGCTATTTTGGACTTAGTGCTATCAAACAATACAGATATAATATCAAACATAGACATCAAAGAACATTTGGGTAGCAGTGATCATAACATGGTCACATTTGAAATCTCTTTTCATGAGCAGTGTCTTAAAGGTTTAACTAAGACTTTTAATTTTAAGAAAGCAAAATTCAACGATTTAAGGAAATCTTTAAATAACATACTGCTAGATTACGAGCTTTCAGCGCTATAGGGAAATTAACAGCTGCCACAAAAGCATCGTTATTTCACTTCCCTATATCGCTGCTATTACAGGTTTACAAAAGCAGGCTTGTGCGGGCGATATGGTGGCGTTGAGCTCCCTACCGCAACGAAATCAAGCACTGCTTTGACGTACTCGTCCACAATTTCCTCATAGACATCAATGGGGAGAGCTGGCAAAAAAGAAGACTAACACCTGCGATCGCGGAAACAAAAGCTCCGTAACGCAGCCCCATTGATGTCTATGGGGAAAGAAAAAGTTATGTTTAAACCTAACACCCTAACATAAAAACCACGTCTAAACACCCCTAATCTGCCGCCCCGATATCGCCGCCACCTTCATACAGCTATTAACCCCTAATCTGCCGCCCTTAACATTGCTGCCTCCTACATTACAATTATTAACCCCTAATCTGCCGCCCCCAATGTCGCTGCCACTATACTAAAGTTATTAACCCCTAAACCTCTGGCCTCCAACATCACTAACACTAAATAAATATATTAACTCCTAAACCTAACCCTAACCCTAACGTAACCCTTAACCTAAGTCTAACCCTAACACCCCCTAACTTAAATATAATTAAAATAAAGCTAAATAAACCTTACAATTATTACCAAAATAATTCCTATTTAAAAATAAATACATACTTACCTGTAAAATAAAACCTAAGCTAGCTACAATATAACTAATAGTTATATTGTAGCTATCTTAGGTTTTATTTTTATTTCACAGCTAAGTTTGTATTTATTTTAACTAGGTAGACTAGTTAGTAAATAGTTATTAACTATTTAATAGCTACCTAGTTAAAATAAATACAAAGTTACCTGTAAAATAAAACCTAACCTGCCTTACAGTAAAAACTAACATTACAATAAAATAAGTTAAGTAAGGTCATTAGGTCAGAGCAGGATGAACTTTTGTTACAAAGGGATCTGCAAAAATTAGAAGTATGGGCAGGTAAATGGAAAATGAGATTTAGTACAGGAAAATGCAAGGTTATACATTTTGGAAGTAAAAATAAGCAGGCAACATATTATTTAAATGGGACAAATATTACTTGGAACATGCTACAAGCCCCCCAACATTAGTGACCTGGAGAAAACTCAACTACTAATGCAAATGGGTAAGGCTGCTAATAACAGTGCTGTAATTATGGGAGATTTTAACTACCCTGATATAAACTGGGCCAATGAAACTAGTAAGCTAAGGGGGGGATAACGTCCACGTCTAAACACCCCTAATCTGCCGCCCCCGATATCACCGCCACCTACATACAGTTACAATAACTTAGCCAAACAGAGGAGGAAAGGGATTTGGGAGTAGTAATAGATAACAAGCTAAAGATGGGTGCACAATGCAGGGCAGTGGCTACAAAGGCTAATAAGATACTAGCATGTATTAAAAAAAGGCATTGATTAAAGGGAGGAAAGCATAATTCTGTCACTATATAAATCCCTGGTAAGACCTCACCTTAAGTATGAAGTGCAGTTCTTGGGACCGATCGCAAAAAAAGATATTGCAGAACTATAAAAAGTTCAGAGAAGGGCCACACAGCTAATAAGGGGAATGGAGAATTTAAGCTATGAGGAGAGACAAGCCAAACTGGGTCTGTTTTCTTTAGAAAAAAGGCGCTTGAGAGGTGAAATGATTACTTTATATAAATATATTCAAAGCCCATATAAAAGAGATGGCAGAAGCTCTGTTTATTCCAAGAAAATTGTTTGTGACAAGAGGTCACAATTTAAGGTTGGAGGAAAGGAGATTTAATCTCCTGCAACAAAAACATTTTTTCACTGTAAGAGCAATAAAGTTGTTGAACTTATTACCAAAGGAGGTAGTGAATGCCAATACCCTAGATACATTTAAAAATTGTTTGGATACATTTCTGTCTAGAAACAAAATTCATGGATATGATTGCTAGTATTGCATGGGTCACCTTTTAGTGGGATTATTTAAGCTTAACTGGAGCTTTTTGTAAGCATTTAAGATTTGTATAGGTTGAACTTCGGTCTTTTTTCAACCTCATCTACTATGTTACTATGTTATGTGTTACTATGTTATTCAATACACTCCTTAAGCTTTCCCAGTGACAATTGTACTTAGTAACTAGACGTATGTTTGAGATCTTTGCTTTTTCTTTTGGGAAAAGCAACTGATCTTGATCCATTTTTCTAGCTTTACTTCTTGCTTTTGACACTACCTTTTTGGAATAGCCTCTAGTCAGAAACCTATTTTCCATCTGTTCAGCATGTTTGTCATATTTCCCTTTAGATGATCAGTTCCTGCGAAGTCTCAAGAATTGACCTGAAGGGATTCCTTTTTTTAGATGTGTTGGATGGTGACTGGAGGCTAACAATAGACTGTAGCAGTAGATTTTCTCAGTTGTTAGAATATTCTTTTCTATTTTGATCTTTATATCTAGAAAAGCTAATTCAACTTCACTATATTGCAGGGTTAGTGCAATATTTTGTTGTTGTTGTTTAGTTCAGAGACAAATGCTTTTAGGACATCTTTAGTACCCTCCCAAATAAAGAAGATGACATCCACATAGTGAAGCCATAGGTGGATATGTTCTTCAAAGTAACTATTCTGATATACTTTGTCCATCTCCCATGCTCCTAGGTGTAGACATGCAAGTAGCACCCATGGTTGTGTCCCTTTGTTTGTTTGTAAATTCTGTTAAACATAAATACATTGTTCTCTAGAGTAAATTTTAAAAGTTCAATCACAAAATTTGTGTGTGATCCCTTAAGAAGTTACCTCTGGTGTCTAAGAAATGTCTACAAGCTTCAATGTCCGCTTGGTGTGTAATTGAAGAATAGAGGCTCTCAATATCTAGAGAAACAAGCAACGCACCTTGTGGTATGCTTATGTTATCTATTCTTCGCAAAAAATCTGCAGTATCCAACACAAAGGATGGCATGGTATTGAGCAACGGTTTGAGGAAGGAGTCAATGTAGTTACCTAGGTTTTCGGTTAGGCTACCTATACCGGCTATTATAGGCCTCCCTGTGGGGTTTAAAAGATTTTTATGTATCTTTGGGATACAATAAAAACCGGCATGATTGGAAATTCAGGGTGCAAATATTTTAGTTCACTGTAGTCAATGATTCCAGCTATTTTAGCATAATTTATGAGCTTAAAAAGTTCTGATTTGAGGTTTGGGATGGGATTGTTAATGAGGCACTGGTGTTGAGTTTTTTCAAAAAGTTGGCGTCTCACTTCCATTAGATAACACTTCTCATCCCAAAAGTACCTCGCTTGTCAACAGGTTTAATCACCACTTTATAAGCATTCATAAGTTCTTATAGTGCTCTCCTTTTCTACCTTAGTTAGATTATCACTAACTATACCTGTAATCATCATTTTTTGTATGTCTTTCTCTACCTGTTTAACAAATATATTCACAAAGGGAACTGTGGGAAGTTGGGGCATAAATTTTGACCTACATTTAGATTGTGATTTTACTTTAACTTGGTCAGGCTCTATGATCTCATTTTCTAAGGGCAATTCATTTTGGTCAGATTCAAGTAATAGCTCCTTGAGATCTCTTAATGCCAGTCTGTCCTCTTTATTAATATTAAGGTCTTCATTAAAAATTGCATTTTTATTTTTATTTTAGAAAATTTGTGATAGTACAACTCGTCTTGCAAAGCTATGGAGATCTTTAATTAATTCAAATTTGTCAAGGCCATTAGTGGGACAAAATGAAAGTCCGTTTTTTAGAACACTCATGTGTGCCTGATTAAGCTTGAAAGAGGACAGATTGACTATTTGGAGATCTTCTTCTGGCGATTTTAAAATCCCCTGCGCCTTCGAAATTTTGGAGGGTGGTTACTTGTATCCTCTCCTGACTTAAATTTCGCTGTCGTCTCTGCCTTGATGGATACCTTCTCCCTCTAGAGTTTGTATTCCCTCCTCCTGCGGTGGAATTCTGTCTTCCATCTACCCTGTTTTTTGACTGATGACTCTCAGGCTCTACATCTGATCCATCTGTACCCGACACCTTTAACAGATTGGTAGCTATTTGTTCCTTAGTGTCATTATTTAGTTTAATAAAATTGAGATAATTTTCAAAGGTATTCACAGTTTTTAAAGATACTATTCTCCTTGTATCTTCTAGGAGATTCTGTGTGCTGACTGGGTGTAGTTAGTCATATTGTTTCTACGTTTAACATCTGACATGTCACTTATTGATGCTGTTAGTGCTGCTTACATGACCGGTCATTGTTTTTAATGTTAGGTATGTTTGCTTGAATGATGTATGCATTTTCTGCAGTCATTTCATTTTGTTGGCTGCTTTCAAACTGTGGATCTGATTTATACATATCAATTTTTTATGAGTAATACATTTATATACCTCTTTTGCAACTTTGATTTTGTGTTGGCTATTCAATTTCATAAAGAGTCCTGAATTCCCTGTCTTTTCAAAAGAATGATACCTACTGTGTCATTCTGTCTTTTTCTCACTATTGTACTATTGTATCATACATATACAGTACATATATATATATATATATATATATATACATACACACATACATGCAAATATACATACATACGTATACTGTATATATATACACACACACACACACACATATATATATATATATATATATATAGATATATGTTTACATACATATATACACACACACATACATGCATACATACATATATACATGTGCATGCATGTATATATATATATATATATATATATATATATATATGTGCGTGTGTGTGTGTGTGTTTATATATTTATACATATATGTATATATCTATATATATATTTGTATGTACAGGGAGTGCAGAATTATTAGGCAAGTTGTATTTTTGAGGATTAATTTTATTATTGAACAACAACCATGTTCTCAATGAACCCAAAAAACTCATTAATATCAAAGCTGAATAGTTTTGGAAGTAGTTTTTAGTTTGTTTTTAGTTATAGCTATTTTAGGGGGATATCTGTGTGTGCAGGTGACTATTACTGTGCATAATTATTAGGCAACTTAACAAAAAACAAATATATACCCATTTCAATTATTTATTTTTACCAGTGAAACCAATATAACATCTCAACATTCACAAATATACATTTCTGACATTCAAAAACAAAACAAAAACAAATCAGTGACCAATATAGCCACCTTTCTTTGCAAGGACACTCAAAAGCCTGCCATCCATGGATTCTGTCAGTGTTTTGATCTGTTCACCATCAACATTGCGTGCAGCAGCAACCACAGCCTCCCAGACACTGTTCAGAGAGGTGTACCGTTTTCCCTCCTTGTAAATCTCACATTTGATGATGGACCACAGGTTCTCAATGGGGTTAAGATCAGGTGAACAAGGAGGCCATGTCATTAGATTTTCTTCTTTTATACCCTTTCTTGCCAGCCACGCTGTGGAGTACTTGGACGCGTGTGATGGAGCATTGTCCTGCATGAAAATCATGTTTTTCTTGAAGGATGCAGACTTCTTCCTGTACCACTGCTTGAAGAAGGTGTCTTCCAGAAACTGGCAGTAGGACTGGGAGTTGAGCTTGACTCCATCCTCAACCCGAAAAGGCCCCGCAATCTCATCTTTGATGATACCAGCCCAAACCAGTACTCCACCTCCACCTTGCTGGCGTCTGAGTCAGACTGGAGCTCTCTGCCCTTTACCAATCCAGCCACGGGCCCATCCATCTGGCCCATCAAGACTCACTCTCAGTCCATAAAACCTTAGAAAAATCAGTCTTGAGATATTTCTTGGCCCAGTCTTGACGTTTCAGCTTGTGTGTCTTGTTCAGTGGTGGTCGTCTTTCAGCCTTTCTTACCTTGGCCATGTCTCTGAGTATTGCACACCTTGTGCTTTTGGGCACTCCAGTGATGTTGCAGCTCTGAAATATGGCCAAACTGGTGGCAAGTGGCATCTTGGCAGCTGCATGCTTGACTTTTCTCAGTTCATGGGCAGTTATTTTGCACCTTGGTTTTTCCACACGCTTCTTGCGACCCTGTTGACTATTTTGAATGAAACGCTTGATTGTTCGATGATCACGCTTCAGAAGCTTTGCAATTTTAAGAGTGCTTCATCCCTCTGCAAGATATCTTACTATTTTTGACTTTTCTGAGCCTGTCAAGTCCTTCTTTTGACCCATTTTGCCAAAGGAAAGGAAGTTGCCTAATAATTATGCACACCTGATATAGGGTGTTGATGTCATTAGACCACACCCCTTCTCATTACAGAGATGCACATCACCTAATATGCTTAATTGGTAGTAGGCTTTCGAGCCTATACAGCTTGGAGTAAGACAACATGCATAAAGAGGATGATGTGGTCAAAATACTCATTTGCCTAATAATTCTGCACTCCCTGTATGTATGTATGCATGTATTATGTACGTATGTTTGTATATATGTATGCATGTATAGATATATTGACGATGTCCTCCTCATATGGGAAGGAAACATAGAAGATTTGAATAAATTTGTAGAATATGTCAATCAAAATGACAGAAATCTCAAATTCACTTACAAAGTATCAGAAAGTCATATTGACTTTCTAGACGTAACCTTTTTCTATGAGGGGGAGAAGATTCTAACTAAACTGTTTAGAAAGAAACAGACAGTAATGGTTATATCAGAGCAGATAGTGCCCACTATCCCCCATGGATAAAAAAAATGTCTCGTATGGACAATTCCAAAGGGTGAGAAAAAACTGCTCTAAAATAGAAGATTTTGATACTGAATCCAATAATCTAAAGAACAAGTTTCTGGCTAAAAAATATCCCTTAAAACTGGTAGAAAAAGCTTAAAAAAAAGCAAGAAATTTGGACAGAAAAGTTCTTTTACAAAATAAGAACAAAATAAACTCTCTACAAAAAAGGTTCCTCAAAAATCTAAAGAAAACAATAGAGGAGAAATAGGGTTTATCACTACTTTTAATGAAGCTGCTCCAGATATTAAGAGAATTTTTAAAAAACATTGGGCAATACTATAACAAGACCTATTGTTGGAACCAATAATTGGAAAGTATCCAAATATTATTTACAGAAAAAATAAAAATTTGAAAAATATTCTGGCCCCCTCCAAATTAAAAAAACATCTAAAATCAAATAAAAAAACAGCTAATTCCAACTGGCTATCAGAGGGTTCAAAAGGTTTCTTTAGATGTCAAAGAGCAAATTGTTTGGGATGTTCTCATGCTTATAATGGAAATAAACCAACTAAAATTGTTAAATCCAACGAGAACCCCAAAAAAACCCTGTACCATTAACACTCTTACTAATTGTAAGACCACTTATGTGGTATACCTTTTGGAATGTGGCTGTGGCCTCCAATACATAGGACGCACTAAGAGGCCCTATAAGAAACGCCTATTTGAACATATTGAAAACATTGAAAGTGGCTTTGAGGGACACAGCCTCTCCAAACACTATAAGATAAAACATGACAAAAATCCTCTGTGCCTAAAAGGAACAATTTTAGAACATGTAAAAACTAATGAGAGGGGTTGGAGACAGGTTTCTGACTCTTAGAAAAAGAGAAACCTATTGGATTCATTTCCTAAGTACACTACATCCTCAGGGTCTAAATAAGGACATTGATTTATCAGCTTTTTTAGTTTAGTTTAATTGGTACAGGTAATAAATAAATAGATATAAAATAAATGTATTAGAGATATATATACACAGAATAGGATAAAACAAAGGGAAATATGATGGATGAAATCAGCCATTCACCCTCCCCTTCCATATTACTATAGTAATAATTACTACTATTAAAACATCTGCTGTAAGTTTTTTCCTTCTATATTCACAATATGAAATACATATACATGCAGGTAGGTGTATATATATATATATATATATATATATATATATATATATATATATGTATGTATATATTTTTTTATATATTTTTTTTATACATTTTTATACATTTTTTTACACATTTACTTATCATACAAAAGAATTTGATAATCTCCAATAATAAATCTTTTACCCCTCTCTTTTACTAGAGAGGGTCTAATAATAATAATAATAATAATAATGATCTTATTCCTGAAATTCAATACTTGAAACCATTCCCTCTCTTATTATACATCATTGATTACTTCAAATATTTTACATTAATATATTCTCTTTTCTGCTTTTAAACACAACCCAAGTGGCGATGTCTCACATTATTATTAATACTATTATCATTATTTTAATGGAAAGATCTGACATACGCCTCTTAGTGTCAGCTCTTTTTTATAGGCCATATCTTTTAAGAATTGCATATTTATTAAATATTTTTCTTATTGATCAGTCCCTTTCAAAAAATTCTTCACCACAAAAACATAGGAGAAAAAGTCTAGTTCTAACTTATACAAATGCCATTTGTTTATCCTGCGACTAAATTAGAATACTAACAGCAGATTACATTTTGGTACTTTAAGTTATTTTTGGTAATATACACTCCCCTCCTGTTTGTATACATGTGCATATACAAACTCCCCTCCTTTTAACTTGTATTTTAACAGTGTTCGTAAGGCGGAAATACCGCCATTGAATCAGCGCAATATAAACACACCTCTGCAACAACCAATCACTTCACTACCAGGACCTCACGTCCCCCTTTTTTCAACCCCTTTTTAAATCATGCACAGGACTGGCATTTTTCCTTATTGTGCTTCTGACGAAGAAGTACTCCCTAAGTGAGACATACTTCGAAACGCGTAAGGCGACTCAATACGGGCTACCCGGTCCTGGTAGTTTCTTCTATTACTTCAAAATCTTATGGAAGCTTGCTTCATCTTATATGTGAATTGCATTGTACCGTCTGTCACATACCTCATTTGTTGAGGTTCTGTCTAGTAAGCATAATCATAAGGGATTCCTATATGTGTGTACGTTATTAAAATAAAAAACGGTAATACACTATTAGTGTTCCCTCTTTGTTTTATGTACATTTGACTCCGGAGCATCATACAGATTCCATTCACCAGCTGGGGAGGAACGGGAGAAAAAGTCTTAAACCACTCCTACCTAAGACCGTATAAACCACTTGGATGAATATATCTGCGGGCAAGATACTTACCTCATTAGATTGAGGTGAATTCTGGTGAGTACCCACCGTTAATCAGTAACGGACACAGAAACTCTCACATCCTATTCTGCATATTTGATCTGATAGACTATAACGGAGAAAGAAATATTTACTCTGAAACCTGCATATGTGAAATTATAGACTTTGATTTTACATACTGTGTGAACCTCCGTGGACTTTCAACAGTGATATCATCTTTGCGGACTACATATTTTAACTCTCATTACTATTTAGTATTGATTATTATAACGAAGTATTATTTCTGTTTTAACCGACTTTACATGTGATTATTTTTCACTCATATCATCTATTAATACTTAATATTTTTATTGGGAGCTAATAATTTATTTATATTTTTCATTTTGATTATTATATATTGGTATTTTGCATTTTCTTTTTAACAGTGTTTTTATCTGATGACTTTATGTGTTGTAATTCAGTCTAACGTATATGGCTTATTAATATCTATCCTCTATTAGCCATCCCACTCAAACCTCATGGTTATACATATCTAGATAATACTACATCTCTAGACTAATAACATCCACAATACCTACTGGTTTCTGTGGTGTAGCGTCACCTGGTAAAGCTAAGTGATTTATAAGAGTTGTTCAGATGCGCTTTAATCACAATATCTTTCTTTTTATATATATATATATATATATATATATATATATATATATATATATATATATATATATATATATATATGTGTGTGTGTGTGTGTGTGTGTGTATGTATGTATGTATGTATGTATGCATATATGAATGTATGTATTTATATAATTATGTGTGTATATATGTATATACATATATACATACACACATGCATACATACATATATTCATACATATATATATATACATACATACATATATGAATACATACATTTATATATACATACATACATACATACATACACAAATACATATATATATATATATATATATATATATATATATATATATATATATATATATATATATATATACACACACACACACAGATATTGTTGATCAAATTGCTGTTTAATAGCGAGCATCTTAGATGGTCAGTTGAAAGGAAAAACAATGCATCAATATAATTGTTGGAAAGGTATAAAGCTCAGAAGTAGAGGTTACAAGCAGAAAAAGAAAAGTCACCATTAATATGGATATAAAAGCGGGACTTAAAAAGTGCAAAATAATGAGAGGGGTTCAGGTGCTCTGACATACTCATAATTTATAAAAAAATAATAATACAGGGATGATTATTAATGATTAAGAAAACATCCATGTAGAAGGTAAACTGAAAAACTAAACAGCAATGCATATACCCAGTGAATACAAGTAATATGAAAGTTCATATATGTTGTATTTTGATGCCATCTAGTGTTTGAGAAATAAACAGCAGTTGTAAATATCAAAAGAGTGTAATGCATTTGAATACAATACAAAGTCAGTGTTGTTGAATCAAACTGCAGCAATAAAACACAAAAAAACAGCACACTTGAGGATAAATCATAAGTTTTTGTTTATTAATTTCAGTGTAAGCACAACAACCTAATTATGAGTACAGGCAGAAGAAAGTAAAAAATCCCAATTGACTAGATGAGACTTATTGAGATAGGGAAAGATATTTGTTATAAGGTATACAAAACACCATGTTTACCCATTCTTCCTCTAAAACACCATCACTCATGTCCCCCCTCCTAAACTCCATCTTATCTCATACATCAGACATTGTGTATCAGACATCAGATATCAGTAGTTAAGCATCAAGTCAATTGTCGCAAGAGTCAGGTAATAGACAATGTAAGTCTGGTGTGAGAAATCAGAAGTCAGGTATCAAGACTTGAGTGCCAGCAATCAGACATAAGAAGTCAGAAGTGTGTCTTTTGGAGTCAGGAATCAGACTTCAGATATCAGACATCAGACATAAGTAGTCAAGCATTAGGTTATTTGGGTGTCAGTTGTTAGGCATCAGAATACAGATATCATGGATCATGAAAAGGTGTAAGGCATCAGAAGACAGATTTAAGGCATCAGACATCTAGAGTCATATATCAGACTTTTGGCACCAGGAATCGGAAGCAGGCTTCTGAAGTATGATGTGAGATGTCAAGCAACAGGAGATATGTGGCATTTGTCAGAAGTCAGGGAAAAGATTAATACAATTAGAGCTCCCTACAAGAGCACTGTTAACCTGCCCCACCTGCTTCTGTGCTTTTATGTATTTTACGAAAACATTTCATCCACTGAAAGGTATATATTTGGACATTCCTTGTGTATTGTAATATAGTCTACTCCCAGTTCTTAACATTAACATAACCAATCACATTTGCTATCCATGCACACTCCAGAGCAGATGCAGAGTCCCAGAACCCCTAAGTCACTTCACCCACCACAGTATAAACCTACAATGTTTTCTGCTCTCATTCAGAGGCTCTGAAAGCCTCTAGATGAGACAAGAACTGCTAATGGATTAGGTGCCCCAATCTTTACACATATCAAGGAGCTGCTGGTGTATAAGGAGGAACTATGTCCAAGGTACTTTTGCAGGGTAGTTCACTCAACCTTCACTCCATTTAAAAGGCACAAAACACTTTTAGTAACACTATTCTAAATGAGCTTTCCCCTTCCCTGTTGATATTAATCCTGAAATAAATTTAATGCTGGAAAGCTCAGCCACAGTGAACTTTAACTAACGCAATGTCAGACTTACTTGTTGGTAGCCCATTTTGTTAGTGACAAACTTAGCAACATAACATGTTCAGGCTGGGCACTGGAACAATGAGAAGAAACCATGAAGCCTTATCCTGGACAACTGACTCCTAATGCCTGACATTTGTTATCTAATAAATCAGACCTGAGGCATGAGGTGTTATGGACTTTAGGAGGAAGGAACATGGAGTTCATAATATTATTGGTGGCATTTGAAAGTAAGGAGGTTGAAAGATAATGTTTTTGGAGAGAGATGTTCTAAAATTTAAATTGTATTGCAATATATGTAGTATCTCTTGCCTTGAGAATGTTTGTGGGGGAAATGATTCAGGCCACTATACAAAACTACAGCACTCATAAAAACCTTGCACAAAGTGTTCTGATTGCTACTGGCATTTCAATGATTTATTTCTCCATTTGGATAATATTTCCAAAATATGAATTCTGAAGTGAATAAAATGGCAATATTGAGGAGTTTTGAGATATTGGCCATGTTTGATATCTTTTAATATGAGGGACTTTCCTCAGGGGGCTCCACTACCAGTCCGGCTAGCTGGTCTCAGCGAATACCGACAATGATTGCTCAACTCCTTCTGCTCCTGCTGCAGCCACTTCCCCTAGGTGCACGTCACCACACGCTGCCAAAATATAAAGGGGCCATGCCCTAATTACCTGAACCCCTACCTGGAGGTGTGGAAGTTTCTATAAAAACACACTCAGCCCATCAATCTGGGCTGAGTTATTGCCTTCCCTACCTTGTTCCTGGTTTCTGAAAGCCAAAGTAAACTTACCTGATATGAGAACAACATAGAAAAGGAAGTGGGGATTTCACAATAAGAAATTCCCAAAAGTCTAGGTAAATCCAGCACAACTGTAAAATTGAATAAAAGCGCTACAAAAAGCTTGTATGTCAAAAACAATGTAAATATTTATTAAACAAATGCACAATACACACATTCACATTCATACAGGGGATCCCACACAAAGCAGTATTAATGAAGTACTGGCCAAAAAATTATTATCTGGTGCACCAGGGGAAATAGACCAAAAACAGTCCATTTAAAACTTTCAGGTATTTGTAATCCAATAAGTGCAGCGTTAATGCAAGAAATGGATGCAGTTATACAGTCCCCGGTGTATAAAAACCAGTTACTTCAGACTTGAACCCCCAGAGTTACTGAGTCGATTGGTGCTTAAAAGACATAGCATAGGAGGAGCAATAGAAACACGCGTCTTTATTCACAGGTGCTGTATTCCTTTAAGACAGTGATATTCGGTGTACAGATGCGTATAACATATTCTACCTGTATTTGTTCACGCGGTCGCTCCTCCTAGCTGCCTTGTTCATGGAGTGTCCAGACATCAGGGGTAAGTCACGATGAGCAGGGGATCTGCTGTAAGGGCTGCCAAGCACGACGAGTCTAAACGCTCGTTTCGCTCCTTCAGTCAGTGCAGCATGGAGCTTCTTCCAGGTGCTAACGACACCTTGATTACCTGCCTTTTTATTGGATACCGGTTTCCAGAGTCCTTTCAATTTGATGAAATTTATGTCAATCACAATTAGCCGTTGTTGCAATGTCTTTGCAATTGTTACTTTTAGTTACACTATGATTTGTAGATGGCGCTATAAGCTATGGGAAAAAAGACTCAATACTATACTACGATACACTATAAAAATACACTTGAGACAATCTGTAAATATATAGAATAATAAACCATTTATTCAGATGCTAAAAAACAATTTATATGCTAAAAAACAATTTATTCAGATGCTAAAAAATAACAACCACATATAATAGCACTTTAAAATTCAATCACAACTCATTCAGAATAACACTCATTCAAAAAGCAGGTTTAAACAATTCATGAATTAATATATAGACCCTTTAGTAAAAAGATAAATATAAAAATGATGTATAAAAATGATATATACTTAAAAACTGTCTTTTTGGGTAAATCGGTCTCAGAATCCAAACATATATCGGGTGTTCCTACACACAAAACTCTTTTAGTAAAAAGATTTGACCCTTAATTTACACTCAGTTGGTGTCTAATTTCTCTAAACAATCCTTTCTTTAGAGGTAATTTTTCCACAGTCAATTATTTCCTTAAGGGGTTTTTTTCAGTTGATTAATTCTTGCACTTTTGTTTCTTGCACTTTTGTTTCTATTTGATACAACTCAGGCAAAGGTGCTTTGAGCAGAAAAATATTACGATAGTGAAAGATAGATACTTAGATGCATGTGCACGTTTATCACTTAAAACTTCCGTTGGCAAAGATGATATAGTTGTATTCTTACCGCCTTGGTGTAGCACTTGTCTCCAGGTACAGAGCTCTCACCTGCGGGTTAGTCCGGTATTTCGGTTTGCGGCTTGTTCTTTCCCCGGGAGTTCTCGCGCTGCTAGCAAAGCGCTTGACGTCACCGGGTCCGATCTGCTTATCAACTCCTATATGGTGAGTGGAATACTTGCGCAAGTATTATGGATGGTGTCCGTCTCTTCTCCAAAGCCTTTTACTCACTCTCTGCACTTAAGTACTTTGGTACGCAGAGTGGAGACAGGTCCGGGCTTACGTATTCCGATTTCTCCGAATAGATCCACAGTTTTTTCACAGTATTTCTACGCGTTTCACCCCTTTACAAACGGGGCTTTTTCAAGATACTGTGTTCTGCTCACCTATGCCTTAAATACACCTGCAACTTCCGGTGGGTCATTAAGATTGACTGTTTCCTTTCTCTCTTTCTTTTCGAGTGGCAACCTCATGTGTTGTTCAACCTCCATGATTATTTCTGTGTGTAAAATTTATAAAATAGAAAAAATAGAAAAAAGGGGTCCTAAAATATTGGGTCTTAGAATTTCATTACTTTTATTAATAACTCAAAAAAGTATATTTACATAATATCTTCTAAAATCAATTCAATATAATATCAATTACACTGACAGGGATATTAATTATAATAGTATCTATTCTGATCAATGGGTAATACAGGGCATAACACTAATTTAAAAATTAATAAAATAAATTAAAAACTTTCAATTATAAAAAATTAAGAAAAAATTTATCAAAAAATCTATCAAAAAAATGATTTAAAACAAATCCCATTTCTTTTAAAAGAAATTATTTATTAAAAATTGGTTATAAAAAAGGTGCAATCTCTATTTCAGAATTTAGTCCATGTGGATATAATGCATTAAAATTGTATATCATTTCTGCTTCTTTTCTTAATAGTCTAGTTTCATAATCACCCCCTCTCCAATCCCCCTTAACTTTACATAATCCCCAGAATTTAAAATCTTGTAAATTATTTTTGTGTACTTCCCTAAAGTGCTGGTATAGATGGGTTTCTAGTTTCCCCTTCTCTATGTTCCAGAGGTGCTCTCGCATTCTATCCCTGAGCATTCTAGTTGTTTCTCCGATGTAGATTAGATTGCATGAACATTGGATAACATAAATCACCCCCTTACTATTACACCTTATCGTGTCTTTAATTTCAAAATCTATGTTCGTATTGGGGACTATAAAATTCTTCTTCTTCGTACTGTATTTGCAGGACCTACAAGTTATACATGGATAAAATCCTTGTAATTCCTTACCCCTCAGGTCTCTATCTAGATTCTTCACTAATTTCTTTCTTTTAAATTCGCTTGGTGCTAATATGGATTTTAAATTTTTAGTTTTCCTATATATCACTTTTGGGTATGGTGGGAGTTTATCCCCTAATACCGGATCATTTTTGACAATATGCCAATGCTTTTTTAAAATCTTTTGTATGGCATAATAGTTATCGCTGTATTCCGTCACAAACGGTACATTGTAATCTTCTCTTATTTGGGAATTCTTATTTTTATATTCAAGGAGTGAATCCCTATTCGTATTCCTTGCTCTTATTACAGCTTTTTTCACATTATCATCTTTATATCCCCTTTCTTTGAATTTAGTTTCTAAAACTTTTATTTGATCTTCAAAATCGGAAATCTCTGTACAATTTTTCCTAATTCTTAGACTTTGGCCTATTGGTATATTGCTTTTCCATTTAGAATGATGGCAACTTGTGGCATGTATATAATTATTCGCATCAGTAGATTTAAAATGTGTTTTGGTAACTAAACTATCTTTATCCACTAATATATCTAAATCTAAGAATGTTATTACTTCCTTACTAATATGATGCGTGAATGTGAGTCCTCTGTCATTACTGTTCATTAGCCTAAAGAATTCTTGTAGGCTCTCTTCATCTCCCCTCCAGATTATAAGGATATCGTCAATATATCTTTTGAAGAGCACGAGATTCGCACCGAGCCCCGCATTGGACAAAAAATTCTGTTCCCATTCTCCCATAAAAAGGTTTGCATAGCTCGGTGCGAATCTCGTGCCCATTGCCGTTCCTTCAATTTGCAAAAAGTATTTACTATTAAACGAAAAATAATTGTGCTCTAATATAAAGCGAATACAGTCTATCAGAAATTCTCTCTGTTCTTTTGACATATTCTTATCTTTCATTAGGCAGGAATCAATAGCTTCTAATCCGAAATTGTGATTAATGTTTGTATATAGGGACATAACGTCACATGTTGCCAATAGATATTCATTTTCCCATTTTATATTTTTTAAAAATCTTAGAACGCTAGTGGTGTCCTTTAGATAGGATTCTAGTTTTACTACATATTTTTGTAGAAACCTGTCGACATATTCTGATAAATTCGCTGTAAGGGACCCTATCCCAGAAACTATTGGCCTGCCTGGGGGGTTGATTAGGCTCTTATGCACTTTAGGTAAAAAGTAAAATATAGCTATTTTTGGGAATAGTGGCATAATGTAAGAGTATTCTTTTTCAGTTAGAATGCCTTGTTCTTTTCCTTTTTCTAATATTCTCTTTAGTTTTATCATGTATTTATTTGTAGGATCTAGTTCCAATTTCCTATAAGTTTTCTTATCGTTTAGCAAACGTTCTGCTTCTCGTATATAATTTTCTGTGTCCATAATTACCACACCTCCCCCCTTGTCTGCCATTTTTATGGTCACATCTTCATTACTTTGGAGTTCCTTTACTGTTGCCCTTTCCTTTTTAGTTAAATTTCTCATAGTGCCCCCCTTTTTAACATCAATCTTTTTTAGGTCTGATAGAACTACTTTCTCGAATGTTTCCAAATTACATCCCTTATCATTTTTAGGGTAAAACTTTGATTTTAACTTTAAGTTAGTATGTTCATAGTTGTCCTCATTCTTTTTTTGTGATATCTGTTTTTATATATCTCTCTAATGGGTTTTTCAGAAAAAATCTTTTTAGGGTTAAGTTCCTTACAAATTTTCTTATACTTATATGAGTTTCAAATTTATTTAAAGGTTTACTTGGGGCAAAGGACAGACCCTTTTTTAAAACATTCTCCTCCTCCTTACTTAAAGTTTTTTTACTTAAATTAAAGATACCCTTTTCATTACTTGTCATCTCTGTCTTTTGGATTCCATTTTTTCGCCTTCCTCCTCTGACTCCTCTATTTGTCTTTTTCCTGCCCTTGCTCCCTTCACCTCTTTTTCTTGTCCTTTTATATTCTTTAGGGATGGTCCTTCTCTGGGGGGGTTCTGTCCTAAAAAATTAAGTTCTTCCTTGGATAACTGTATTTGTTTATCATTTTCTAATGGTGCAAACCTGTTTTGGACTGGAACTGCCCATTGTTTATTTTCCCCACTTATGTCCTCTCTCTTATTATATTGATGATACCTATCTTGGTATACATCCTCTCTATCATTTCTTTTAAAATAACCCATATTTCTTTCATCTCTATTCCTTCTGAAATATCCTCCATTACTGTTATAGTACCTATTTGGTTCCCAATTTCCATTGTAGTTGTTTCTCCTATTATTATAATAATGGCCCCTTTCTTGGACAAATCCCCCATTATATTTATAACCTCTATCTTGATTATAATATCCTCTATTCCTACTACTATTATAATAGTTCTGGTGATTTCCTTGCCACTCTTCCCTTTGATTAAAAAATCTCTTTTGAGGTTGGTATCTTTTATCATTTCTATCCTGGCCTACATTTTCCCTTTTATTTAAATCAGAAGTATTGGTTTGATTTATTTCTATATCCTCTATTATTATATTAGAGGCTTCATTAGTGTCTCTTTCAAATTTTTTATATTTCACTATTAGAATTTCTTTTTTAACATTTTCTAGTCTCTCAATTACTGCTTTTTGTTTATCTTTAAGGGTTTGGTCTTCATTTATATTTTCAAGTTTATCTTTAATCCCTGTTATTTCATTATCAATTTGTTCTAGACTCTCATTCCTTGATTTTTTGATTATTCCTATTAATTTTTTAGATGCTTCACTTAGGACCTCATCCCATTCATTTTGTAGAATCTCACTTAATTCAAAAGTGCATTTCTTTTTTAGTTTCAAACCTCTGGGTATAATACTCTGCTCTAAATAACGATCTAAAAAGATCAGCTCCATTTTTTGTCTTAATTCTTTATTTAGTGCTTTCTCTAAATCTCCTACCCATTTTAGCATATCAGCTTTGTTAATACCTTCATTCGGTTTCTGAAAATCTTTCTTTGAAAGTTCAGAAAATAATTTATCTCGATATGAAAAGATATCCATTTAAATAGCCTTGCTGCTATCACACTATGGAAGAAAAAGGGGACAATTCAAAGGTAAATAAGTGTGTGAAGCGCTAAGACTTAGCCCACCTGGCCAATCTACGAGTAACTGTCTCCTTCCCAGACAGTAAAAACAAACAAATGGTTACACTATGATTTGTAGATGGCGCTATAAGCTATGGGAAAAAAGACTCAATACTATACTACGATACACTATAAAAATACACTTGAGACAATCTGTAAATATATAGAATAATAAACCATTTATTCAGATGCTAAAAAACAATTTATATGCTAAAAAACAATTTATTCAGATGCTAAAAAATAACAACCACATATAATAGCACTTTAAAATTCAATCACAACTCATTCAGAATAACACTCATTCAAAAAGCAGGTTTAAACAATTCATGAATTAATATATAGACCCTTTAGTAAAAAGATAAATATAAAAATGATGTATAAAAATGATATATACTTAAAAACTGTCTTTTTGGGTAAATCGGTCTCAGAATCCAAACATATATCGGGTGTTCCTACACACAAAACTCTTTTAGTAAAAAGATTTGACCCTTAATTTACACTCAGTTGGTGTCTAATTTCTCTAAACAATCCTTTCTTTAGAGGTAATTTTTCCACAGTCAATTATTTCCTTAAGGGTTTTTTTTCAGTTGATTAATTCTTGCACTTTTGTTTCTTGCACTTTTGTTTCTATTTGATACAACTCAGGCAAAGGTGCTTTGAGCAGAAAAATATTACGATAGTGAAAGATAGATACTTAGATGCATGTGCACGTTTATCACTTAAAACTTCCGTTGGCAAAGATGATATAGTTGTATTCTTACCGCCTTGGTGTAGCACTTGTCTCCAGGTACAGAGCTCTCACCTGCGGGTTAGTCCGGTATTTCGGTTTGCGGCTTGTTCTTTCCCCGGGAGTTCTCGCGCTGCTAGCAAAGCGCTTGACGTCACCGGGTCCGATCTGCTTATCAACTCCTATATGGTGAGTGGAATACTTGCGCAAGTATTATGGATGGTGTCCGTCTCTTCTCCAAAGCCTTTTACTCACTCTCTGCACTTAAGTACTTTGGTACGCAGAGTGGAGACAGGTCCGGGCTTACGTATTCCGATTTCTCCGAATAGATCCACAGTTTTTTCACAGTATTTCTACGCGTTTCACCCCTTTACAAACGGGGCTTTTTCAAGATACTGTGTTCTGCTCACCTATGCCTTAAATACACCTGCAACTTCCGGTGGGTCATTAAGATTGACTGTTTCCTTTCTCTCTTTCTTTTCGAGTGGCAACCTCATGTGTTGTTCAACCTCCATGATTATTTCTGTGTGTAAAATTTATAAAATAGAAAAAATAGAAAAAAGGGGTCCTAAAATATTGGGTCTTAGAATTTCATTACTTTTATTAATAACTCAAAAAAGTATATTTACATAATATCTTCTAAAATCAATTCAATATAATATCAATTACACTGACAGGGATATTAATTATAATAGTATCTATTCTGATCAATGGGTAATACAGGGCATAACACTAATTTAAAAATTAATAAAATAAATTAAAAACTTTCAATTATAAAAAATTAAGAAAAAAATTATCAAAAAATCTATCAAAAAAATGATTTAAAACAAATCCCATTTCTTTTAAAAGAAATTATTTATTAAAAATTGGTTATAAAAAAGGTGCAATCTCTATTTCAGAATTTAGTCCATGTGGATATAATGCATTAAAATTGTATATCATTTCTGCTTCTTTTCTTAATAGTCTAGTTTCATAATCACCCCCTCTCCAATCCCCCTTAACTTTACATAATCCCCAGAATTTAAAATCTTGTAAATTATTTTTGTGTACTTCCCTAAAGTGCTGGTATAGATGGGTTTCTAGTTTCCCCTTCTCTATGTTCCAGAGGTGCTCTCGCATTCTATCCCTGAGCATTCTAGTTGTTTCTCCGATGTAGATTAGATTGCATGAACATTGGATAACATAAATCACCCCCTTACTATTACACCTTATCGTGTCTTTAATTTCAAAATCTATGTTCGTATTGGGGACTATAAAATTCTTCTTCTTCGTACTGTATTTGCAGGACCTACAAGTTATACATGGATAAAATCCTTGTAATTCCTTACCCCTCAGGTCTCTATCTAGATTCTTCACTAATTTCTTTCTTTTAAATTCGCTTGGTGCTAATATGGATTTTAAATTTTTAGTTTTCCTATATATCACTTTTGGGTATGGTGGGAGTTTATCCCCTAATACCGGATCATTTTTGACAATATGCCAATGCTTTTTTAAAATCTTTTGTATGGCATAATAGTTATCGCTGTATTCCGTCACAAACGGTACATTGTAATCTTCTCTTATTTGGGAATTCTTATTTTTATATTCAAGGAGTGAATCCCTATTCGTATTCCTTGCTCTTATTACAGCTTTTTTCACATTATCATCTTTATATCCCCTTTCTTTGAATTTACAAGCCAATAACTGGCATTTGCTGACTAATGACTCTACATTACACCAACATGTGGGGGACTATCCCCTAATGACAGCAAGGAGACCTAACAATTTGAAAGATCTCCTTGTTAAGAGCGAATTTAACAAAGTGCCTACATCTAACTGGTTAGAACGCAATGCCCAAAAAATAGTCGGCAGTTCCCCCTGTAATCACTGTGTCTGCTGTCAATTCGTGCAGAAAACTAAGACTTTTAGCACGAATACAGGTGTCACATATAAAATCAATTCTTTTATTAATTGTTCCACAAAAGGAGTCATATATCTTCTCTATTGCTCGTGTAAATGCTTTTATGTGGGTAAAACTTTTAGAGAATTACGCTCCCGCATTACAGAACATAGAGACGATATAAAGGACTTCAATATTGACAGCCCAGTGGCGAGACATTTTGCTCAATTTCACGAATCAAAAATTGATGAACTCCACTTCATTGGAATAGAATCAGTCAAACTGAGCATGCGCGGGGGGGACATTGATAAAATTCTTTTACAAAAAGAAACAAGATGGATGTACAAACTAAACACTCTATCTCCTAATGGCTTAAATGAAAAATTGGAATTTGCTTCCTTTTTAGGCTAATTCCTTATACCTTACTTTATCTGCACATCTCCATTTATTTCCATATGTGTATGGATAGTGGGTTCTCAAAATTAATAAAATAAATCAAAAGTGTAAATATATACTACTATGATGAGCTAAAATGCACATATTTGCTGTTAGAATAATTTGACACACATAACATTATAATTAAGTATTGTCTTTTAAATAGTGCACAATGGTGTATTAAAATAAAACTGTTTTTAGCATATTTTGTATATATGATTTGTTGCGGATGTGTGTGTGAGTGAGTATTTGAATCATTTAATTGTATACAACCAACTTCTGCTATTGAATACCTCACCTTGGTTACTTGAGAAGCCCTTAATTTAGCTGTATTTTAAAAGTAACAATTGCAAAGACATTGCAACAACGGCTAATTGTGATTGACATAAATTTCATCAAATTGAAAGGACTCTGGAAACCGGTATCCAATAAAAAGGCAGGTAATCAAGGTGTCGTTAGCACCTGGAAGAAGCTCCATGCTGCACTGACTGAAGGAGCGAAACGAGCGTTTAGACTCGTCGTGCTTGGCAGCCCTTACAGCAGATCCCCTGCTCATCGTGACTTACCCCTGATGTCTGGACACTCCATGAACAAGGCAGCTAGGAGGAGCGACCGCGTGAACAAATACAGGTAGAATATGTTATACGCATCTGTACACCGAATATCACTGTCTTAAAGGAATACAGCACCTGTGAATAAAGACGCGTGTTTCTATTGCTCCTCCTATGCTATGTCTTTTAAGCACCAATCGACTCAGTAACTCTGGGGGTTCAAGTCTGAAGTAACTGGTTTTTATACACCGGGGACTGTATAACTGCATCCATTTCTTGCATTAACGCTGCACTTATTGGATTACAAATACCTGAAAGTTTTAAATGGACTGTTTTTGGTCTATTTCCCCTGGTGCACCAGATAATAATTTTTTGGCCAGTACTTCATTAATACTGCTTTGTGTGGGATCCCCTGTATGAATGTGAATGTGTGTATTGTGCATTTGTTTAATAAATATTTACATTGTTTTTGACATACAAGCTTTTTGTAGCGCTTTTATTCAATTTTACAGTTGTGCTGGATTTACCTAGACTTTTGGGAATTTCTTATTGTGAAATCCCCACTTCCTTTTCTATGTTGTTCTCATATGTATCTTTCTAGGAAGCACCTGTTCTCTAGTTAATTACTTATTAGTGTGCAACTCTCACCTTTTGTGTTTCTTTTGTAAACTTACCTGATACCTGTGTATTCTCACCTTGTTCTAGAGACCAAGCATACTTACCTTGCAGCTGCATATACTTAACTGGTTCCTGAAAGCCAAGCAGTCTTGCGTGATACCTGTATACCATCAATTTGAACTACCAACTGTTCTTTTGCTTATCGTTCAGTAAAGCTTTAAAAAGACTTTTGTTGTTCAGTTTATCTTTTCCTGCATTCTGAGTTCCACACACCCTAACCTCCTCACCGTCAGGGTGACAGGAATCAGACTGAGATGACAAGTGCAAAAATAATCACACCTTTATTAATAACAAAAAATAATAAAAAGTCCACAAGTCAAATAACAAGCCAGGAGTCAAAGCCAGAGCTGGTAGTCAGATGAGCTGAGTCAGAAGCCAAAGCGAATAGTCAGACGAGCTGGAATAAGGAACAAGGAGTACAGCAGAGTCAGGAACAAGCCAGGGATCAGGAACCAGAAGGGACATCAGACAGCCAGGTAATACACATGAACTGGAACACAGGAACTCACAAACAGGTCTGAAACAACGCAATGACAAAGCATACTGAACAGAGGCCCTTAAAATAAGTGATGACATTACAATTCTGAGACTGCAACCTGTCTCACACGGATGATGTTCACCACTCTGGCCATAAGAGGGCATGCAGGAAATGAGCAGCATCACACAGTCTGCACCAGATTCAGTAAGAGGGGTGAGTAAAATGGTGGCCAGCAGCACATGGCAAACAAAGCAGGGAAAAAAAACCCTGACAGTACCCTCCCCTCAATGACCCCTCTCCCACCGGAGGACAAAAGGCTTATTGGGGAAACGGGCAGGGAAGGCACGGAGGGGGGCAGGAGCATGAACATCAGAGGAGGGAACCCATGAACGCTCCTCCAGACCGTAGCCCCTCCAGTGAACCAAATACTGTACGCGGCCCCTGGACATACGAGAGTCAATAATGCTGCTGACCTTATATTCTTCATGGTTGTGAACATTGATAGGACGGGGACGAGGCAACACAGTGGTAAACAGTGGTAAACCGATTACAAACAAATGGTTTCAAGAGGGAGACATGAAAAACATTGGAGATGCGCATTGCAGAAGGAAGGTCAAGAGCGTAGGCCACAGGATTGACCCATCGGAGTATTTGAAAAGGACCAACATAACGGGGAGTTTATTGAAAGGCACATGAAGGTTCAAGTTGCGGGAGGACAGCCAAATCCTCTCACCAACCTGATAGGAAGGCGCGGGCACACGCCTACGATCAGCCTGAAACTTTTGGCACTGCATAGAACGATGAAGGCAATCCTGAATTTGCACCCACATGGAACTGGGGATATGCGAAGGAGAAGGAAAGCTGGATCCCCATTTGAGCACAAAAGGAACGCCAAAATCTGGAGACAAACTGGATACCCAGGTCCGAGACTATCTCCTTGGGTAACCCATGTAAACAGAAGACCTCCCGGGCAAAAATTGAAGCAAGCTCCTGAACGGTAGGCAGCTTCTTCAAGGGAATGCAATGTGACATTTTAGAAAAATGGTCAACCACCATTAGGATAACAGTATTGCCATTGGAAACAGGGAGCTTGACAATGAATTCCATGGAAAGATGTGTCCAAGGACGCTCACCATTAGCAATAGGTTGAAGAAGACCCACAGGAAGACGCTGAGGAGCCTTATTCTGTGCACAGACTGAGCAGGAGGCAACATACGCAGCAACATCAGAATGAAGACCTGGCCACCAGAATTATCGAGTGACAGACCAAATCATTTGGTTCTTGCCTGGGTCACCTGTGGCTTTAGGATAGTGGTAAGTGTGCAAAAGTTTAGTTAGAAGATTCTCAGGAACAAAGCACTTACCACTAGGTTTCCCAGGAGGTGCATTGGTTTGTGCAGCCAGGATCTCCTCCCCAAGGGAGAAGTCAAATTAGTACATATCGTAGCCAAAATATGGTTAGGAGGTATAACTGGAGTAGGTACATTCTTACCCTAACATTCCCCTAACATTCTTACTACCAGACAGGTAGGAGACCACATAATTAAATTGAGAAAAATAGCGCCCATCTGGCCTGTTGGGGCAACAAATGTTTTGCTTCAGATAGATAAGTTAAATTCTTGTGGTCAGTAAGAATGAGCACTGGTACGCTACATAAAGAAGCCAGATTTAAGCTAGATAAATGGACGCTTGCAAGATACCATCATTTAAATATGATTCCCAGGGGCTTGCGTCTCAACAAGTATCCTACTTTTGAAGTAACAGATGAAAGTTTTGTGAAAGAATGGAATGATTTCCTGGCTGAATGCTCAATTAGGCTTCTCTTGCTAGTGGTTAAATACAAAACCTTAGAATTGTCTAAAACAAGAGAGCAAATAGTTAATTTGCAGCTGACCCTAGACACTTTTACAAAAGATCCTGATTACAGCGAAATGGATGTCATTCTACAGACCACTGTAGAAGGTGTTAAAAGGAAATAATTGAAGTTAAACACTCAAAGTATCTCAGAGACCATGATGACTATGCCAACCAACAAGTGTTTATCTGGAAGAAGAAAGACAGATTCGCTCAGAATAGATTGAGTAATAGAAGAACAAGAAGGTGGAGGTCTAGATCATGCTCCAGACATGAAGAAACAAAGGTTATGAATGCGGAGAATGCACAACACTCCAATAAGTATCCTTTTCAGACACAGAGGCTGAATCCTGCGAGGAGGACATTACATCACAAAGGGACAGTGATCAAGCAGAAGACCACAGTAGAATGAGAGTGGACTGTTCTAACCAACAAATTGTGAAATCCAAAGCTAGTCATAACAAACAATCTATTTTGAAATATTCCAACAATAAGTCCAATAATATAGGTAGTGTTTCTATGTCCTCATTAAAAGGTGGAGGTTACCAAGGATCCTATGGTGGTCGTCAATATTCAAATCAGGGACAATCCTCACAGGCCAATAGTAATAAACAGCCTAAGGTATACATAGATCCAGCTCAGAAATACACTAAAGTCAGTAACAAACAATAGAGCACAGACAATATGAGCAGGAAGGGACCGGGAGAGGAGAATGAAAACTCTAGGAAGTATGGAACAGGTTTTTTACATACCCGCCTCAAAACCAGAAGGGGGGGGGGATTAGGAAGAGGTCAGCAAGGCAGAAATCATTACTCACTAAGAACAAACAAAAAACAATTTGAAGAGGCATGCAGTTTATATGACCTTGAAACTCTTTGGGAAGAAAACAATACGTTTGATTCTCCAACCTCCTCTGCAGTCTCAAATACTAAAACATTAACACATACTATGGCCGAGAAATCTAACTTTTAGCCACTACAAAGTAGGGGAACTGTATTAGAGTTGTTTCATAGAAGTGTAGAGGCTGAACTCACTAAACTACACGATATGGACCATAATCCAGGTCATAATCTTACTAAGTTACAAAGGCTAGCCCTAGATGAACTTAAAAATAATAACCAATTAGTCATCAGAAAATCCGATAAGGGCGGTAGTACAGTGGTCCTCTTAAAAGATGACTATGTCAAAGAAATTTTACGTCAACAAGAAGATCCCCTGACCTATTCCCTGATACATAGGAATCCAACATCAGTGATACAAGAACAACTTAGGTCTAAGGTTGATGAAGGCATAGAGAAAGGATACATTGATATCAAAACAGCTTAATTTCTCTGTGTATCCCATCCAAAGACACCAGCCTTCCACATCTTTCCTAAAGTGCACAAAAGCCTTGACGATATCAGAGGCAGACCTATAGTATCAGGTATAGATTCTGTCCTGGAGCCTCTTTCAGAGTGGGTGGACTCTGTCCTGCAAACTATGGTTGCCCAGATGTGGAGTCATTTAAAGGATACAACTCACCTGCTGCATAAAGATTTGGAATGGCAGGATGATTACAGCTGGGTAACCATAGATGTTGTGTGTCTTTATTCCTCTATCCCCCACAAGTGGGGGCTACGGGCAATTGAATACTTCCTGACTCATGCTACATACTTTGAAAGTGAACAAGTATGCTTCTTTATTGACATTGTTCAGTACCTACTCGAACACAATTTCTTCGAGTTCGAGGGTAATTTCTATCTCCAGAGGTGTGGGACAGCCATGGGGGCAAAATTTGTGCCCTCTTACGCCAACCTGTTCATGGGTTGGTGGGAGACGTCCCACATCTTTGGAGATAGGAATCCCCATAGGTCTGCTGTGGTCTTCTATAGAAGATTCATTGACAACCTCATATTGGTCTGGAGGGGGTCTGAAGTGGAGGCGAATTCCTTCTTACAATATCTGAACACCAATGAAATGGGAATAAAGTTCACTATGCAGTGGAACAAACATACTATAGACTATCTTGATATTAGCTTAATGACCAACTTAAGCTCTAAAGAGATTGACACCAAGGTCTATAGAAAGCCTATAGCTAAAAATAGTCTTTTGCACTCCACCAGTAGCCATCCGAAAAATATCTCGAGAGCAATAGCAAAAGGCCAATTTATACGTATGAAAAGGAATTGCTCACGAGAAAAAGACTACTTGGAAGAGTGCGAAATACTGAGTGAACAGTAGAAGTATTAAAACGAAAGGAGGTTGATATGATCCCAAGGGAAAGTCTTTTGATACAGTCTGATAAGCCCAGGGAAAAGAAGGAACACACCATTAAATATGCTGACACACCAAAGATAACATTCGTGACGAGTTACAGTGATCAATATCACAATATCTGTAATATCATTAAAAAACATCTTCCCATTTTACTAGCTGACAACAAACTTAAAGACACAGTTGATAAAGGGTGTAGGTTTTCATACAGGCGCAGTCTAACGTTAGGCAATATATTATCTCCAACAGTACTGCCTAAACCACCAGCAACAAGCAGTTGGTTGAAACATAAAGGCACATATAGATGTGGCAGTAACAGATGTAAAGCCTGTGACTATGTGTTACCTTCCAATTATTTTGAATCATTTGTCACAGGAGATCGGTATGAGATATCCCAATGCATTAATTGTAGCATGGGTTTTGTTATTTATCTTATCTCCTGTGTCAAATGTAAACTTCAATACGTGGGCCTCACAACTAGAGAGGTGAGGTCACGTATCCGCGAGCATCTTAGCAACATTCATTGCAAAAAAGAATGCTCAGCTCTAACTGTTCATTTCATACACAAACATAACCAGTCAGTGGGAGCTTTAAAATGGCAAGCACTTGAATTAGTACATCGCCCCAAAAGAGGCGGAAACAGAGTAAAAGAGCTATATAGGAGAGAAACCTATTGGATCTTTAAGTTGAACACCAGATTCCCTAAAGGATTCAATTCAACTTTTGATATCATGAATCATTGGGAGAGACACTAGTGTATATATGTATAACTTAAGTTCCATCTTTTTTCTTAATTCCAAATTCTTAATTTGAATTTAATATCTCCTATTTTCCCTTTAAGAAAAGTGGCCTTTATTATCTAAAAAGTGTCCGATGCTCTAGGTCCCTAATTTCTAGTCATCTCCTAAATATTAGGCATGTTATTTTATGTGTGCATTTATAAACAATATTATTTTTCATGATTGTATAATTCTGCGATAGATTATTTCCGTAAGAACATAGAGAATGTATTACTATCAAGTCCATGTATGTGCACACATAACTGTAATGCTCTCATATGTGCCAAGCTAGCCTTGTTTTAGGATTACTAAGATTTGGTCTTTTTCTATTGCCAGCTAGTGTTAAGGTATAACGATCAATATGATATGGTACAGCCGGTTGTTACTAATCTGCACAGTTAGAGAACAGGTATCACCTAAAGTTATTTGTAAGGACATAGAGAATGTATTACTATTAAACCCATGTACGAGTACATAAAACTGCAACACTTTTAAATGTGATAGCTATCCCTTTTTTAGGCTTATAAAGATTTTACCTTTATCTTTTGTCTGCGAGTGTTAAGGTCTAGGTATCAAGATTAATATGATATGGCACAGCTATCTGTTTCAAATTTGTATAGTTCTAGTATAGGTTTCACCTTAAGCGTTTCCTATTTTTGAGCCAACGGTGTCAGCCACTTATCCTATCTTTTCTTATTCAAGGTTCAACCTGTCACCCAAATATACACAGACAATCTAGTGATATTTAGCTTACAAGCTATCTCATGTTCTCTAATATATCTATTAATTCAATTATAATTGCATGTAGCATTACAGACGGGATATGTAAGTTCCTCCTTTCCATAGCGCATTGGCACTTTTATTATTATAATTATCATTATGTTATATAACGTTTTGGTGAGGATAGGGTTAACATTAGAACCTTAGTATCTATCACATAGCAAGCTTTCTATTCGCAGATGTTTAATCGCAGGTGTCTCTCATTATTCACAGCATTGATATAGCGTCAGTCAGCACTCACCTAGGTAACTGTGAGTACGGGGAAACCCGAAATGCGTCCTACCGGGATGTGTGCTGCTCTCTTTTTTCAGATGGGATTTTACACGTGCAACTGCAATTGTTGTATAGCCCACGCTGGTATATATTTTTAACCAATAAAGTGTGTTTTGAGTGAGCCGCTCTGGATTCTATTTTTTTCTTCTTATTCATGGACTGTGCCACTGGGCTCTCTAACACATGAGTCGAGACTTTCACCCCTCACATGGATCAGCCCTGACGTCATCATTTGCATTCAGGTGGAAGCTTGCATTGAGGACGGATCTCACAAGCGGAGAAGCGCATTGGTGCAGGTTACCGAGGAATGAAGGTAATTGTCTCCAACTTTGGTATAGATCCTTTGGCTTAATTTGGCCAAATGTTTTAAATATGTCCTGTGCTCTTCTCACATGCCAAACAGTGAACTGTGTACATTCATTACATTACATATGTGAATTTCACTGCTAGTGCCGCAGCTCAATATCTTCTGCGACCCTCAAGAAGATGCCTCAATTCCTTGAGTGCCAAAATTATGGCCAGTAATTCCCTGTCACCAATTTCATAATTGCACTCAGCTGGAGACAATTTCTTAGAGAAGAAACCGCACGGATGCAAGGAACTGTCAGGCGTAGGACGTTGAGACAAGAGGGCACCTACTCTAGTCTCAGGCGCATCAACATCAAGAATGAAAGGCTGGACAGGGTTAGGATGAGCCAGAACTGGAGCGGCAGCAAAGGCAGTCTTAAGACTATCAAAGGCCTTAATGGCAGTAGGTGACCAATGGAGTGCATCATTCTATTTACGGGTCATGTCTGTGGTAGGTTTGACCAAGGAAGAAAAGTTTTTAATAAACTTTCTATAGTAATTGGCGAACCCCAAAAAACGGTGAATAGACCGAAGACCAACTGGGCGAGGCCACTGCAGAACTGCAGACAACTTGTCAGGATCCATGGAGAACCCTGCAACTGAGATTACATAACCTAGGAAGGTTACTTGAGTCTGATGGAACTCCCATTTCTCCAGTTTACAAAACAGGCCATTCTCACGTAGTCTCTGAAGTACCCGTGTGACATCAGAACGATGAGCCTCAAGTGTGGGTGAGTGTATGAGGATGTCGTCTTAGTACACCACAACACACTGTTGCAACATATCTCGTAGGACATCATTAATAAATTTCTGAAAACAGCAGGAGCATTACATAGGCCAAAGAGCATTACAAGATATTCATAATGCCCGTTTAAATGCGGTTTTCCATTTGAGGCCCTCCTTGATCCTAATGAGATTGTACGCTCCTCTCAAATCAAGTTTAGAAAAGACCGTAGCTCCCTTGAGGCAGTCAAAGAGTTCCGTAATGAGCAGAATAGGATAAGCATTCTTAATGGTACGATGATTAGGACCCCTATAATCGATGCATGGTCTTAACTCACCACCCTTTGTCTTCACAAAGAAGAAGCCAGCCCCTGCAGGAGAGCAGGATTTGCGGATGACAGAGCATCGGCAACATACTCCTCCATAGAACAATTCTCTGCAACACACAGAGGGTAAACCCAGCCCGAGGAGGAATGGCTTTGGCTTGCAGGTCTATGGCACAATTGGAAGACCGGTGAGGAGGCAACGTACCGGCACGCACCTTGTCAAAAACGTCTAGGAACTCTCGGTACTCCTCTGGCAATTGAGATACCAAAGAAGTGCACAAGACTTTGACTGGTTTCTGAAGACAAGTGGAAATACATTGCGGAGACCATGACAAAATCTCGGAACTGCGCCATTCGAGACTGGGATTGTGCTTTTGGTGCCAGGGATAATCCAGAACAACCGGAAAATGTGGAGAGTTTATCACCTGGAACTGGAGGGTTTCAAAATGGAGAGCCCCAACAGTCATGGATAACGGAGCGGTTTCATAAGTAACGAGTGCGGCCTGAAGGGCCCTGCCATCAATGGCCTCAATAGCAAGCGTAAAAGACTGAGGCAATACAGGAATGGAATGCTTTGATACAAAAGCACTGTCAATTAAATAGCCCGCAGCACCATAGTTAACAAGAGCCTGGGTGACTATGGAGGAGTCCACCCAGGAAGGGACAACTGTGAGCAAAAGTTACTCCTTTAGCGGTTCCGGGGAAGAGGATAAACCACCCAAGGTCTGCCCCCGACAGGACCTTAGGTGCAAGTGTTTCCCGGCCGTGTACGACAAGACTTTAAAAGGTGGCCCTGTAACCCAAAATAGAGTCAAAGCCCCTCCCTCCTCCTAAAGGCCCTCTCAGCCGCGGAGAGACACGTGAATCCCAACTGCATCGGCTCAGCAGTACCTAGTGACTCAGGACCAGGAGGCATGGGAGGAGAGGGAGGCATGGGTGGCAATGAACATGTAGGAGACAACGGAACAGGAGGCTTCCATAAGCACTCCTTGAAAGAGGGCCTCCCACTTAGTTTGATGTCAATTAGGATTTAAAAAAGACACAAATGCCTCGAGATCCTCTGGTAATTCTCTGGCAGCAACTTCATCTTAAATCGCATCAGAGAGCCCATGAAAGAAGGTGGCAACAAGGGCTTCATTGTTCCAACTTACCTCTGCGGCAAGTGTACAGAACTCAATGGCATACTGAGCAACAGATCTCGTACCTTGCTGAATGGACATGAGTCGATTAGCAGCAGAGGAGGAGCAAGCCAGAACATCAAATACCCTTCGAAAGGAGGCCACAAATTCAGGGTAATTTGAAATCACAGGTGTATTTGTTTCCCACAAGGGATTAGCCCAGGCAAGAGCTGTGTCAGAGAGTAACAAGATGAGAAATCCCACTTTAGCTCTGTCAGAAGGAAACACCTTAGTTAACATCTCAAAGTAAATGCCCACCTGGTTCAAAAACCCTCTGCACTGAATAGGGTCACCTCCACATCGCTGAGGTAGAGGTGCAGGACCGGACATGCTCCTGGTAGGACTAGGTGCAGCAGTGGAAACAGGAGCAGCCATAACTTGTGGGACACAGATATGTTTAATCAAATTAAAAATTAAAAGAAACAGATTGTGCAAGAAACAGAAAAAAAAAATCTTGCAAAATGGGCACTTAGAATTTCTCATTATAGCCACTACCCTGCTTGGCATTAAAGAGGAGACATCTTTTGAACTTAAAGGGACAGTCTTGACAAAATTAAACTTTAATGATTCAGATTAGGGCATGTTATTTTAAGCAATTTAAATTTACTTTTATAATCAAATCTGCTTTATTATCTTAGGCCTAGATTTGGAGTTTGGCGTTAGCCGTGAAAACCAGCGTTAGAGGCTCCTAACGCTGGTTTTAGGCTACCTCCGGTATTTGGAGTCACTCAAAAAAGGGTCTAACGCTCACTTTTCAGCCGCGACTTTTCCATACCGCAGATCCCCTTACGTCAATTGCGTATCCTATCTTTTCAATGGGATCTTTCTAACTCCGGTATTTAGAGTCGTGTCTGAAGTGAGCGTTAGAACTCTAACGACAAAACTCCAGCCGCAGGAAAAAAGTCAGTAGTTAAGAGCTTTCTGGGCTAACGCCTGTTTATAAAGCTCTTAACTACTGTACTCTAAAGTACACTAACACCCATAAACTACCTATGTACCCCTAAACCGAGGTCTCCCCACATCGCCGCAACTCGATTACATTTTTTTAACCCCTAATCTGCCGACCGCCAACTACGTTATCCTTATGTACCCCTAATCTGCTGCCCCTAACACCGCCGACCCCTATATTATATTTATTAACCCCTAATCTGCCCCCCTCAACGTCGCCTCCACCTGCCTACACTTATTAACCCCTAATCTGCCGAGCGGACCGCACCGCTACTATAATAAAGTTATTAACCCCTAATCTGCCTCACTAACCCTATAATAAATAGTATTAACCCCTAATCTGCCCTCCCTAACATCGCCGACACCTAACTTCAATTATTAACCCCTAATCTGCCGACCGGAGCTCACCGCTATTCTAATAAATGTATTAACCCCTAAAGCCAAGTCTAACCCTAACACTAACACCCCCCTAAGTTAAATATAATTTTAATCTAACGAAATTAATTAACTCTTATTAAATCAATTATTCCTATTTAAAGCTAAATACTTACCTGTAAAATAAATCCTAATATAGCTACAATATAAATTATAATTACATTGTAGCTATTTTAGGATTAATATTTATTTTACAGGCAACTTTGTAATTATTTTAATCATGTACCTAAGCTATTAAATAGTTAAGAACTATTTAATAGTTACCTAGTTAAAATAATTACAACATTGCCTGTAAAATAAATCCTAACCTAAGTTACAATTAAACCTAACACTATACTATCATTAAATTAATTAAATAAAATACCTACAATTACCTACAATTAAACCTAACACTAGACTATCAATAAATTAATTAAATAAAATACCTACAATTACCTACAATTAAACCTAACACTACACTATCAATAAATTAATTAAATACAATATCCAATCACCCAATCGGATTTAACTTGATTCTGATTGGCTGATTCCATCAGCCAATCCGAATATTCCTACCTTAATTCCGATTGGCTGATAGAATCCTATCAGCCAATCGGAATTCGAGGGACGCCATCTTGGATGACGTCATTTAAAGGAACCGTCATTCGTCGTTCAGTCGTCGGCCAGGATGGATGTTCCGCATCGGAGGTCTTCAGGATGCTGCCGCTCCACTCCAGATGGATGTCGATAGAAGATGCCGCCTGGATGAAGACTTCAATCGGATGGAAGACCTCTTCTGCCCCGTTTGGATGAAGACTTCAATCGGATGGAAGACCTCTTCTGCCCCGCTTGGATGAAGACTTCTACCGGATCATGGACATCTTCAGCCCCCCGCTTGGGCTTGGATCAGGACATCGGAGGAGCTCTTCAGGACGGATCGGTGAACCTGGTATGGTGAAGATAAGGTAGGAAGATCTTCAGGGGCTTAGTGTTAGGTTTATTTAAGGGGGGTTTGGGTTAGATTAGGGGTATGTGGGTGGTGGGTTGTAATGTTGGGGGGGGTATTGTATGTTTTTTTTACAGGCAAAAGAGCTGAACTTCTTGGGGCATACCCCGCAAAGGGCCCTGTTCAGGGCTGGTAAGGTAAAAGAGCTTTTAACTTTAGTAATTTAGAATAGGGTAGGGCATTTTTTATTTTGGGGGGCTTTGTTGTTTTATTAGGTGGCTTAGAGTAGGTGTAATTAGTTTAAAATTGTTGTAATATTTTTCTTATGTTTGTAGATATTTTTTTATTTTTTGTAACTTAGTTCTTTTTTATTTTTTGTACTTTAGTTAGTTTATTTCATTGTAGTTATTTGTAGATATTGTATTTAATTAATTTATTGATAGTGTAGTGTTAGGTTTAATTGTAGGTAATTGTAGGTATTTTATTTAATTAATTTATTGATAGTCTAGTGTTAGGTTTAATTGTAGGTAATTGTAGGTATTTTATTTAATTAATTTAATGATAGTATAGTGTTAGGTTTAATTGTAACTTAGGTTAGGATTTATTTTACAGGTAATGTTGTAATTATTTTAACTAGGTAACTATTAAATAGTTCTTAACTATTTAATAGCTATTGTACATGGTTAAAATAATTACAAAGTTGCCTGTAAAATAAATATTAATCCTAAAATAGCTACAATGTAATCATAATTTATATTGTAGCTATATTAGGATTTATTTTACAGGTAAGTATTTAGCTTTAAATAGGAATAATTTATTTAATAAGAGTTAATTAATTTAGTTAGATTAAAATTATATTTAATTTAGGGGGGTGTTAGTGTTAGGGTTAGACTTAGCTTTAGGGGTTAATACATTTATTAGAATAGCGGTGAGCTCCGGTCGGCAGATTAGGGGTTAATAATTGAAGTTAGGTGTCGGCGATGTTAGGGAGGGCAGATTAGGGGTTAATACTATTTATTATAGGGTTAGTGAGGCGGATTAGGGGTTAATAACTTTATTATAGTAGCGCTCAGGTCCGCTCGGCAGATTAGGGGTTAATAAGTGTAGGCAGGTGGAGGCGACGTTGTGGGGGGCAGATTAGGGGTTAATTAATATAATATAGGGGTCGGCGATGTTAGGGCAGCAGATTAGGTGTACATAGGGATAATGTAAGTAGCGGCGGTTTACGGAGCGGCAGATTAGGGGTTAATAAGTGTAAGGTTAGGGGTGTTTAGACTCGGGGTACATGTTAGAGTGTTAGGTGCAGACGTAGGAAGTGTTTACGCAGAGCAAACAATGGGGCTGCGTTAGGAGCTGAACGCAGCTTTTTTGCAGGTGTTAGGTTTTTTTTCAGTTCAAACAGTCCCATTGTTTTCTATGGGGGAATCGTGCACGAGCACGTTTTTGAGGCTGGCCGCTTCCGTAAGCAACTCTGGTATCGAGAGTTGAAGCTGCGTTAAAAATGCTCTACGCTCCTTTTTTGGAGCCTAACGCAGCCTTTATGTGGACTCTCAATACCAGAGTTATTTTTATGGTGCGGCCAGAAAAAAGCCGGCGTTAGCTACGCGGTTCCTTACCGACAAAACTCTAAATCTAGCCGTTAGTATTCTTTGTTGAAGGCTAATCCTAGGTAGGCTCATGTGCTAAATTCTAAGTCCATTGAAGGCCACCACTCATCTCAGTGCATTTTGACAGTTTTTCTGAGCTAGACATCACTAGTTAAAGTGTGCCATATAGATAACATTGTGCTCACTCCCGTTGAGTAAGTTATGAGTCAGCATTGATTGGCTAAAATGCAAGTCTGTCAAAAGAATTTAAATAAGGGGCAGTCTGCACAAACTTTGATACAAGGTAATCACAGAGGTAAAAAGTATATTAATATAACTGTGTTGATTATGCAAAAATGGTGAACGGGTAATCAAGGGATTATCTATCTATTTAAACAATAACAATTCTGGAGTACACTGTCCCTTTAAGTTTCTTTCTGCCTATTCTGAGCATGAGCAAAACAGACTTACTTCTCTAACATTATCTGAATAGTAAACCAGCTCAAATTTGTCTAGAAGATTTATTACATCAAATTAGATAAGCCTTCCTGTAGAGATCCCAGCCTCCTTGTAAGGCTTTGACAGGAAGTAAAGGGTGCTGCACAAATAAAGTAAAAAAAGAAATAAAAAGCTAAATCCTTTTAAAATTATGAATAATACATATTGCAATGATTTCTATTAAGTATATACCACTGCTTAGTGCTTTTTACAACAATGAAACAGACTTTAATATCCCTTTAAAGGTTAATAAAACACCTTTTAATTACACAACTTTTTTTGTAATATTGCAGTGAATTATCATAGTAGCCAAGTTTGGAAACAATCAGAATAAATTAACATTGTGTTTACTGCAAATGTATTTTAATGACTAAACTCTGGAAGCTCTTGCAGTATTTAGAGAAGCTTATCTATACTTTTACTGGAATGCAATAAACACATATATTAACCTCACTAGTCCTGTGCTTGTGGCCTGTTTCTATTAGCGTTATTGATAATTACCTTGAACTTCTAAGACTAGTGAGTATTTTAGCAATCTTGCTAGACCTACCAGGCCTGTTGGAGAGAATTGTAAGATTGCAATTAGTAGCCGTCTGCTCAGTCATTGGCAATGAATTATAACCTACTGTATTGCTTAAATCATCAGATGCTTATTTGAGTACAACAAACAGAATGCGGTAAGCTACCTCAGTGCGGGCCCGTAGGTCTGACATGTAGCACACCAATATTGGGTTTTTATTTGAGTCATGAACTAACTTCTTTTTTTTTAATTGAACAACTTGAATCAAGGTTGTACAGAGGGCATAACGTATAGAGATGTAAGTCTACAAGGAATATATAGCATTTTTCTGGAACATGGAAAGCATGGCATTCTCTGTGCACACAGCTGAAAGGCAAATAAATCATTCTGCAGGTAACTGCTCTGATTGGATAGTAGTTGACCTCAGATTTGATTCTCCAATATCATTCAATGTATGCTGATAGGTGAAGATTTTTTTTTTATTTTTCCTGGGTCCGTGGACTACAGCTGCCCTGGTCTTACTGATAATTTTACAGTAAATGGAGAGGAGAAGGGTCGCAAAAGAAAGCTACAATACAAATAAACTAGATACATATACATAACTCCCCAACTTATTTCTACTAGTCATCTATCTGATACTTTCCCACAATGTAATCCTCTTTCCATATATGCTTCACTCCATGCTGAGTAAGGGGGCCCCTTTGTTTCCATCATGGAAGTGGATACAGCTTGGACTCACTGTGAGAAACCAGCTAAAGAAACAGCATAGGTGCCATAGAAAGGGGATGTTACTCCAGTCAAAAAGGTATGAACTTTACGTTTCCTAAATAACTGGAAGTTTCTGGGGCACATAGTTTTAATATTGAACTTACTTTGAACGGAAGTTTCTGAGGCATGGAGCTAAATTTCAAAGCTATACATTATAGAAGTTTTAAAGTCACAGAGCTTTAAGTTCTAGCACAAACTGAGAAATTATCTTTGTTGAACGTCTTAGGTATTTTCCTGGATTAGACTTTGTCAACTCCATTTGTTATTTTTAGAATTCAGTTATTACTTTTAGAATTTAAACCATTGTTTTTGATTTATTTGATATTTATATTTTAATATAAATAAAATTATTTTATAACACTTTTAGCACATAAAATAATATATATTGAGGTTAAAAAGTTTTTAGTATAAAATTTAGCTCATTTACAGGGAAGTTTTAAATAGTCTGTAGCATGTTCATACAATAGTAAAACTGAATGAAAATTGAATGCAACAGCCTAACAATCAGCAAAATTACAAGTGTTGCGGTATTGCTATACCACTGAAAAACTGGCCATTGTGCGCAGAATATGCAGGTCTCCCGGATTTCAAGTCGCTGCGGTACAGCTATACCGTTAGCATTTTAGCCTTCCACATGCAAAAAATGGCTTTTGAGTGCAGGATTTTCATTGCGCCTGTATTACAGGTTGTGAGTTCCAGCTATAATGCTAGCGTTATACCTTATAACGCCACGATCCATTCCGCTATCTGAGACCAGTAGTTATGGATTTTGAGAAACAAAAATGTTTCACAAAAATCATAACAAAAATGTTACAAAGTACACTAACACCAATAAACTACACTATTAACCCCTAAACCGCCATCTCCAGCATTGCTACTACTATAATAAACCTATTAACCCCTAAACCTCCAGGCCCACACATCGCTACTACTATAATAAACCTATTTACCCCTAAACTGCTGGCCCGCCATATTGCTACTCCTATAATAAACCTATTAACCCCTAAACCGCCTGCCCCCACATCACTACTACTATAATAAACCTATTAACCCCTAAACCACCAACCCCCCACATCGCTACTACTATAATGAAACTATTAACCCCTAAAGCTAACACCCCCTACTTTAAATTAGTTACAATATAACTACCTGTAAATAATTAAAAACTTACCTGTGAAATAAAGAAAACCTAAGCTTAGACTATAAATTAACCTAACATTACTATATAAAGAAAATAAAATAAACAAAAAAATAACAAACCTGTTACAAAATAAAAAAACACAAAAAAATTACGAAAATTAAAAATAATCTAACATTACAAAAAACAAAAAAAAATAAACAAAATTATCCAAATAATAAAATTTAAGCCTCATCTAATACCCCTATTAAAACAAAAAGCCACCCCAAAATAAAAACACCCCCTAATCTAACAATAAACTACCAATAGCCCTTAAAATGGCCCTTTTTGCATTGCCTTAAGTTAAACAGCTTATTTACCTACAACAATTACAAAGTACCCCCTAAGTGTAAAAACCCCCCACTCAACCAACCCCCCAAAATAAATAACCTAAGTCTAAAAAAAAACCTAAGCCACCCATTGCCCCTAAAAAACACCCCCCCAAAAAAAACAAACAAACAAAAAAAAACAAACAAAAAAAATAACACTAACCCCAGAAAATGTACTCACAGTTCCTGAAGTCTGGAAAATAGACATGTGCAATGCTAAAATAATTGTTTTGTTTCGTTTTTATTAGTTAAATAAATAGTTTAGTTTCTGGAAATTAGTTAAATTAAGTTAAAAAATAATTTTGTTTCTGGAAATTAGTTATGTTAAGTTGAATATTTATTTCAGATCCATTCGTTATTTCGGATCCGTTAGTTATTCATATTTATTATTCTATTCTAAAGTTAACAATAGAATAATGAATATGAATAAAGAATAGATCCGAAATAACAAATGGATTCGAAAAACGAATCTGCCTAAACAAAATGATCTAAATCGCTGTTCCCCGGCACACACATAAAGCTATTAACCCATAAACCGCCGCCCCCCCACATTGCCAACACTAACTAAACCTATTAACCCCTAAATTGCCGCCCCACATCACCAACACTAACTAAACCTATTAACCTCTAAACCGCCGTTCCCTGACATCGCAAACACTAAATAAAGATTTTAACCCCTAAACCGTCGCCACCCACATCGCCAACACTAACTAAACATATAAACCCCTAAACCGCCGCCCCCCCACGTCACCAACACCAACTAAACCTATTAACCTCTAAACCACCGTTCCCCGACATTGCCGAGATTAACTAAACCTACTAACCCCTAAACCGCAGTACCCCAACATCGCTGATACTAACTAAATCTATTAACCTCTAAACAGACTTTCCCCTACATCGCCGACACTAACTAAACTTATTGACCTCTAAACCGCCGCCCCCCCCACATCGCCAACACTAATTAAACCTATTAACCTCTAAACCACCGCCTCCCCCACATCGCCAATACTAACTTAACCTATTAACCCCGAAACCACCATCCTCCCACATCGCAAACACTAAAAATAATTAACCTCAAAAACGCCACCCCCCCACATCGCAAACACTAAATAAAATAATTAACTTCTAAACTGCCACCCCCACATCGCAACTAGCTAAATTAAACTATTAATCCCTTAACCTAACATCCCCTAACTTTAACATAATTAACCTCAATTTTTTTTAATTTTTTTGTAGTGTTAGGATTTATTTATTTTGTAACTTAGATTTTTAATTTTCGTTTATTTTATTTGTTTAATATAGTAATGTTAGGTTTATTTATGATTTAAGTTTTTTTATTTCATTTCACAGGTAAGTTTTTAATTATTTAAAGGTAGTTATATTGTAACTAATTTAAAGTTAGGGGGTGTTAGGTTTAGGGGTTAATAGTTTAATTTAGTGTGTCACGATGTGGGTGTTTGGCGGTTTAGGGGTTAATAGTTTTAGTTTAGTATTAGCGATGTGGGGGGGCGACGGTTTAGGGGTTAATAGGTTTATTATAGTAATAGCGATGTAGGGGGTGGTGGTTTAGGGGTTAATAGGTTTATTATAGTAGTAGCGATGTAGGGGGCTGGTGGTTTAGGAGTTAATAGGTTTATTATAGTAGTTGTGATGTGGGGGCCGGCAGTTTAGTTGTTAATAACTTTATTAAGGTGTTAGCGATGCGGGGGGGGGGGGGGGTAGCAGTATTGGAGTTAATAGCTTTATTTAGTGTTGGCGATGTTTTTCTAACACTTTCTCTCCATTGATGTCTAGGGGAAAACGTGCACGAGCACGTCAAGTCAGGCCTTGGCTTCTGTGCAGTATGGAGCTTATCGCACCATATTGCACAACAAAAGAAGGTTTTTCAGTAACTTGTAATGGCAGCACTATGTAGAGTGTGATACCGCTCATTTTTTTGCGTTATTTACGCACCAGTTTAGCGCACAACTTGTAATCTTGGTGAATGTTTTTTAATGGGATTTTTTCTTACAGTGTTCTAATATGGAGACACAATCGGCTAGATTTAGAGTTCTTCGTTAGCCGTCAAAAGCAATGTTAAGGGGTCCTAACGCTGGTTTTGGCGGCCGCTGGTATTTAGAATCAGGCAGGAAAGGGTCTAACGTTCACTTTCAAGCCTCAATTTTTCCATACCGCAGGTCCCCTTACGTCAATTGCGTATCCTATCTTTTCAATGGGATCTTCCTAACGCCGGTATTTAGAGTCTTGGCTGAAGTGAGCGGTAGACCCTCTACCGACAAGACTCCAGCCGCAGAAAAAACTCAGTAGTTAAGAGCTTTCTGGGCTAACGCCGGTTTATAAAGCTCTTAACTACTGTGTACACTAACACCCATAAACTACCTATGTACCCCGAAACCGAGGCCCCCCCACATCACCGCCACTATAGTAAATATTTTTAACCCCTAATCTGCCGACCGCACACTGCCGCCACCTACATTATCCCTATGAACCCCTAATCTGCTGCCCCTAACATCGCGGACCCCTATATTATATTTATTAACCCCTAATCTGCCCCCCCCAATGTCGCCGCTACCTTACCTACACTTATTAACCCCAAATCTGCTGACCGGACCTCGCCGCTACTCTAATAAAGTTATTAACCCCTAAACCGCTGCACTCCCGCCTTGCAAACCCTATAATAAATAGTATTAACCCCTAATCTGCCCTCCCCAACATCGCCGCCACCTAACGTCAAGTATTAACCCCTAATCTGCTGACCGGACCTTGCCGCTACTATAATAAATGTATTAACCCCCTAAAGCTAAGTCTAACTCTAACCCTAACACCCCCCTAAATTAAATATAATTTTAATCTAACGAAATAAATTAAAAATTATTAACTAAAATATTCCTATTTAAATCTAAATACTTACCTGTAAAATAAACCCTAATATAGCTACAATATAACAAATAATTATATTGTAGCTATTTTAAGACTTATATTTATTTTACAGGCAACTTTGTATTTATTTTAACAAGGTACAATAGCTATTAAATAGTTATTTACTATTTAATAGCTACCTAGTTAAAATAATTACAAAATTACCTTTAAAATAAATCCTAACCTAAGTTACAACTAAACCTAACACACACTATCAATAAATAAATTAAATCAATTAACTACAAGTACCTACAATTACCTACAATTAAATAAACTAAACTAAATTACAAAAAAACCAAAACACTAAATTACAAAAAAAAAAAAAAAGATTACAAGAATTTTAAGCTAATTACACCTACTCTAAGCCCCCTAATAAAATAACAAAGCCCCCCAAAATAATAAAGGTTCCTACCCTATTCTAAATTAAAAAGTAACCAGCTCTTTTGCCAGCCCTTAAAATGGCTTTTTGCGGGGCATGCCCCAAAGTAAACAGCTCTTTTGCCTGTAAAAAAAAACACAATACCACCCCCCCAACATTACAACCCACCACCCACATACCCCTACTCTAACCCAAACTCCCCTTAAATAAACCTAACACTACCCCCCTGAAGATCTCCCTACCTTGAGTCATCTTCACCCAGCCGGGCACCGATGGACCAAAAGAGGACATCCGGAGCGGCAGAAGTCTTCATCCTATCCGAGCAGAAGAGGACATCTGGACCGGTAGACATCTTCATCCAAGCGGCATCTTCTATCTTCATCCATCCGGAGCGGAGCGGAGCCATCATCTTCCAGCCGACGCAGATCCATCCTTCTTCCACGACGCCTACTCGGTGAATGAAGGTTCCTTTAAATGACGTCATCCAAGATGGCGTCCCTTGAATTCAGATTGGCTGATAGGATTCTGATAGGATTCTATCAGCCAATCGGAATTAAGGTAGGAAAAATCCGATTGGCTGATTTAATCAGTCAATCGGCAAGTAGGCGTCGTGGAAGAAGGATGGATCCGCGTCGGCTGGAAGAAGATGGCTCCGCTCCACTCCGGATGGATGAAGATAGAAGATGCCGCTTGGATGAAGATGTCTACCGGTCCGGATGTCCTCTTCTGCCCAGATAGGATGAAGACTTCTGCCGCTCCGGATGTCCTCTTTTGGTCCATCGGTGCCTGGCTGGGTGAACACGACTCAAGATAGGGAGATCTTCAGGGGGGTAGTGTTAGGTTTATTTAAGGGGGTTTGGGTTAGAGTAGGGGTATGTGGGTGGTGGGTTGTAATGTTGGGGGTGGTATTATGTTTTTTTTACAGGCAAAAGAGCTGTTTACTTTGGGGCATGCCCCACAAAAAGCCCTTTTAAGGCTGGTAAAAGAGCTGGTTACTTTTTAATTTAGAATAGGGTAGGGACCTTTATTATTTTGGGGGGCTTTGTTATTTTATTAGGGGGCTTAGAGTAGGTGTAATTAGCTTAAAGTTCTTGTTTTTTTATTTTTTGTAATTTAGTGTTTGTTTTTTTGTAATTTAGTTCACTTTATTTAATTGTAGGTAATTGTAGGTACTTGTAGTTAATTGATTTAATTTATTTATTGATAGTGTAGTGTTAGGTTTAATTGTAACTTAGGTTAGGATTTATTTTACAGGTAATTTTGTAATTATTTTAACTAGGTAGCTATTAAATAGTAAATAACTATTTAATAGCTATTGTACCTAGTTAAAATAAATACAAAGTTGCCTGTAAAATAAATATAAATCCTACTAATAATTGTTCGTTATATTGTAGCTATATTAGGGTTTATTTTACAAGTAAGTATTTAGATTTAAATAGGAATATTTTAGTTAATAATATTTAATTTATTTTGTTAGATTAAAATTATATTTAATTTAGGGGGGTGTTAGGGTTAGGGTTAGATTTAGCTTTAGGGGTTAATACATTTATTATAGTAGCGGCGAGGTCCGGTCGGCAAATTAGGGGTTAATACTTGAAGTTAGGTGGCAGCGATGTTAGGGAGGGCAGATTAGGGGTTAATACTATCTATTATAGGATTTGCGAAGCGGGAGTGCGGTGGTTTAGGGGTTAATAACTTTATTAGAGTAGCGGCGAGGTCCGGTCGGCAGATTAGGGGTTAATAAGTGTAGGTAAGGTAGCGGCAACATTGGGGGGGGGGCAGATTAGAGGTTAATAAATATAATATAAGGGTCAGCGATGTTAGGGGCAGCAGATTAGGGGTACATAGGTATAATGTAGGTTGCGGCGGTGTACGGAGCAGCAGATTAGGGGTTAATAATATAATGCAGGTGTCAACGATAGCGGGGGGAAAAAAGTGGCGTTAGCTACGCGGGTCTTTACCAACAAAACTCTAAATCTAGGCGAATGTTTGGCTAGCGCTTTTGGAACAGTGCTTATGTTTGACTATAACCAACCATTACACTTTATCACGATGGTTCCCAGGGGGCGCCACCGAGATACCCAACTTATCACAGCAATCTCCAAACAGGTATAGACAATGCTATGCTAGTAAAATTAATATACTGATACCAATTAAAGTGATACAATGAGAATAGGATATAAAAAATATAAATAATATATATATGAGTATATAACTATATATTCAGAAATAAACAAAAATTACCACAAATTCCGTAGTGGATATTTTCTAAGGGATAAAGTCCGACTATATTATTGTTAACAATAGCAGTCCATATTCTTATGTTGTGGAGCTGAACCAGAATCACAAGACAGCCTTGTGATCAATCTTTTTATATGGATACAAAAATATGATGATTTCCTCAGGGCTGCTCTTCTCATGGATATTCTGTATCATAGACAAACTTCTGTGTGAGAAAAACACAAACAACGGAGGGCGCCTCCTAGTGTGACTCTGTAATGTACCAAGCAGACAATAAGGAAAATATCTCTGTACTCACAAGTGTGGCAGCACCAATGTGCTAAATGACACAGACTGGGATCTTGCAGTGTCCCAGCTCACTAATCCAAACGATAGTGCGGTCTCACTCCCAAACTCTCTCCTCCAACTCAGACTCATGCTTACAGTAGTTAAAATTTGTTTATTCCCCTAAGACAATTGCAATGCGTTTCTCAGTGACAACACTCTGTTTCCTCAGGCATATCTGATTTGCCTGAGGAAACAGCGTGTTGTTGCTGAGAAACGCGTTGCAATTGTCTTAGGGGAAGTTAACTAGGAGACGCCCTCCGTAGTTTGTATTTTTCTCACACAGAAGTTTGCTTATGTTTGACTGTAGCTGTGAGGTACTCAGCTATATCACTTGTGATGACATGTTACTTCATTGATGACAAAATTGATGATGTAAATAACATCAACAAAGCCAGGAAAAGAGGAGTATTAGATTAAGAAAGATTTTTTTTTTTTTTGGTATTGACTTTTCAAAACTTTTCACTCGTCTGATACCAGGAAAATACATTTATAAAAGTTAGAGGATGCCCTATTAAATAGTTAATTTCTGTTGTCTTCTGATTCCAGTCTCCATGCATAGCATTAATTAACAGAAAGGTCATGATTTGATGTACTGACAAAACTCACTGAACTGGAATGTTCTCATTTACAATTTAATTTCCTGGCCTTTTGTATTTTTTTTCATTTGAAAATCAATTAACACAACACATAGCCAGGTTGCAATAAAGCCATTAAGATATGATTTTTTTTTAGGAATGTCTCAAAGTACGAACTTTTATATCTTTCTGTGACAAAAATAAAATAACTACCTGCTCATCACTGAGAATTGGGCTTGTGAGGTTTGTTTTTCTTTTTGGTTTAGAAGTTGGGATAGTGGTATATTATTTCTGAAACTGTAAACCAGTGATGGCTGGTGAGGTTTTTAGCTGTTGGGGCAGAATATTCTTTAATTTCCATAACCATAATAAGTGGTGATTTTCCATTGTTTTAATATAGAATTCAGACATTTATTCAGTAATTTATGTCCATTTGTTATGATATTTAACCCCTTAATGGTTGGGCATGTCAGCCTAAAACTTCCCCTAAAAGACCAGAGCATTTTTAGCATTTTTGCTATCACTACATTTAAACAGATTTTTTTTTTATTTACCTATAAAAAACTATATATATATATTTTTTAGTAGACAACCAGAGGTATTGATCTAGGCTGATTTTGGTATATTTCATGCCACCATTTTCATCATGAAATAACAAAAATGTCAACTTTTTCACAAACTTTAGGTTTCTCACTAAAATTATTTACAAACAGCTTGTGCAATCATGGCACAAATGGTTGTAAAAGATTCTCTAGGATCCCCTTTGTTCATAAATAGCAGACATATTAATGGCTTGGCTTATGCCATTGCTTTTGGTAATTATGAGGCCTCTGATGGCAGCTGTTCAGCACACTTTTATTATTCCCAGCAGTGAAGGGGTTAATCAGGTAGTTTGTAAGGTTAATTTTAGCTTTAGTGTAGAGATTACCCTCTCACCTGACACCTCCCAGCCTCTGATCCCTACCTGATCCCTCTCAAACAGTTATCTTCCCTTCCCCACCCACCAATGGTCACCCCAATCTTATGTACTGGCAGACAGTCTGCCAGTATGCAGTTTTACACCTTTTTTATTTTGTTTTTATTATTTTCCTTAGTGTAGGAATATTCCCTTACCTTCCCGCCTCTATGATCCCTCCCAAAAAGCTTTCTAACCCTATCCCTTCTAACTATTTCCCGCCATCTAAGGTACTGGCAGCTGTCTGCCAGTACCCAGTTTTCTATCATTAATAATTTATTTTAACTTTAAAAAAAAACACAAAACATTTTTTTCTATAGTGTAGCTGCCCAACTCCCTCTCCCCTCCCTCATTTACCCCCCTACCCTTCCAAGAACCTTTCCCTACCCTCTGATTCCCCCCCCCTCTAGGATCCCTCCTTCATTTCCCCTCTCTCCACTCAGCGGTCCCACCCGCTTCCCACGCCACCAACGATTGGCACCACCGCTGCCCGATGCAGCATTCAGCCACCAATCAAAAAAACGCTACCCAGGTGCTGATCCAAAAATGGGCCGGCACTTAAGCTTACATTCCTGCTTTTAAAAAAAAAGAGAATGAAGAACAAATGATAGTAGGAGTAAATTAGAAAGTTGCTTAAAATTGCAGAAAATCTGAATCATGAAAGAAAAGAAAAAAAATGGGTTTAGTATCCCTTTACGAAATGCCTATAAAGAAAATGCCTTTAAGAAATGCCTATAAAAGTGGAAGGGAGAAAAAAAGAAGGGAAATAAAAGGTGTTTTCAATATTTTATTTTAAGGATTCATGACACCATTTAAAAAAGCACAAATACTAAAATAAAATTGCACTGCCTAAATTAAAATTACTCAGAGTAATTAAGATTGAACAATAAAATTAAGAAAAGTATGACAATAATAATGGGACATTTAGTGGCAGTTGGATGGGCATTGCCCTCACTGTCTCAAGGGACCAGCCACCACTGATGTAAACCAGATAAGCATAGGCAAGTATGTTTTCTAACAATATCTATCTACCAAGCTAAGCTAGTAGTACAAGTAATAGGTTAGAGAAAAAGTCAAACAATTAATTTCACAATAAGAGTATATAGTTACAATTTAAATATAAAATTGCAATTACAAAACTCCCCTCCAGGGGGCGGAGCTAGCCGCCGAAGTAGATGGCTGCATTTTTACATAGCTCCTGTTTCAAGACTCAAAAAGAAGAGATTTAACTACTTATTTCGCCAGCCAGAAGTAATTAATGCTCAGTCCTACCTAGAGGGGATACTATGTGAGTGAGGTTGGGAGCACACAAAAGCCTCTTCGCACACCTAACAGAAGGAATCGCTGCAGCACTTACAAGCATACAAAAATCCTCCAGGCCTCCGCTGTATCATCATGCCTAACGAGGGCTATGGAGCACCGCCGCCTAGCATGGAGATCCAAGTCTCCTATAATGCTCTTAGGGACTTGCTAGAGGAATACGGGAGAAGGATCTGTGAGAGGCTTGATGCCTTTAATAACAACATCCTAGCGGCGCGCATACGGAGTGCTAGCGGGGGAGAGGAGCGCACAGACACACAGAAGGCACAGGGAGACACGGTGCCTGCAATTTTCCAGGTGTGTTCCTTGACATAGGTGCCAGAAGATACAGGCCTTGAGTTAGAGCTTTGTCCTCTTTCGGCCGACAACAGTAGTTTGCACGCATGGAGGGGGATGAAATATGGCCGCGGTTATGTTGAAGCAGACACCTCTGAGCTTTACAATGCTTTCGCATCTCCGGGCTCTCCCCTATCAGTCAGCAGCATGGCACTATTCCTACAACATCCCTGCTGGGAGTGCCGTCAGACCAACTATAGACTATTACAATCACTCAGAGCAGGTATTGGATGAAGGGGTGTGTGGAGGACGGTGGTATCAGGCTCATTAAACCCACCGAGATTTTCTAGCAGCTTTAGGACTTCCTTTGTTGTGCTGCCCCGCATCACAGAAACCTGGTGTACTTTTTTTCTTGTGTGAATATACATGTATTCAAATCTCTCTTGGGCACGTGGGGACATATGATAAGCTCACAATTTTATATATGGGAAGTCATTGACACTATGATTGACCCCATGTGTCCCTGGAAGCAAACTAAGTTTTCTCCTAGCTGCAGTATTTGTCCACTGTTGTACTACCCATGACAGTAGAAGATTGTTTAACATAGTACTATCACATGCTCATACCCTAGATAGAGAAATGATGACTGGGATCACTTATTGCAATCAAATAACACACACCATACCCTAGGGGGATATTCCACATCAGCTATTGCAACCTTATAAAGGGTTTTATCTCACCCCCTTTGCGGGATTTATACCAAGTAAGATTCTCTTATAGCAATCGCCTACATGAGTACTTGTGGTAATGGGGTCTTCACTGAGTAGAGTGTTTTTATTCTCGGTACTGCCTAATTCCCATTTTAGTTATAATAGTTCTGCCTGTGAGGCAGGTCAGCATGTATGGAGAATAATATTTTTTGTCTGCTGTGCACTACTTCGCCCCCCCCCCTCCTATTCTCTGCGGTAAGGGATGAGTAATTTCTCCTCCGCAGTCACACCCTGACAGAGTTAAGTAGTCTCTGTCCTATCCGTAAAGTCTTTGTGGTTGAATGTCCCTACATGTGGGTAAGAACGGCTCTACGGATCTTAATATTTAAAGTTATATTTCATTATTATTCAGTGTTCCAAAGTCTGCAGAATGCTCATCCTTATAAACCTTGTACACATATCAGCTCATGTATATATCTAAAGTATGAGATTGATTCTTGTTGCGTTGTTTAGAAGTTAGTGGATGTACGGTAACCAACACAAGTGTTTCTTGAGTCCTCCATAGAATTAATTTTCGCTGATGTGTTTGATAATTAACAAAGGAAAAATATTACTGATGTGTTTATACATGTATAAATGTTTGCTTTTTTCTACATATAGTTTGTTAACTTTTGTAATTCTATTTAATCGTTAACCGGAAGATGAGTTAACACAAGACTGTTTACTGATCTACTTTATGTGTCTTATTCCTGTTTTGCGCATATTCCACATTTGTCACTGTGCTATATTATTTACTGTCTAATATTCCTTTGAAGATGCTTAAACAGGTTAAGTTTGAGTATATAGATTTTTTAACTCATTATATGGTATCACTGTTTTGTTGATGTGTCTTCATCAATACCCTAGTTTTCTGGTCCCTTGGGTGGATCTCTGTTGCATTGAAGACTCCACGCAGATACATCAATAAAATGAGGTGCAATGTTGAAGGGTTTTATTTGGAGCCGGATAAGCGGGATGTGACCCCCTGCTCATTGATGTTTTGATCTATGTAACCAAGGTCTCTCGCACTAGTGTACTTGTGACGTTGCCCTTCAATTGTAAAATGTTATGTGTTTATTTGGATTGCCTCAATAAAAATATTAATTAAAAAACAAAAAACAAAAAAAAAACTCCCCTCCACTTCTGCTCCCTTCTTCAGCCTCTCCCGGACTGTATGGAATGAATGGATCAAGTAGCTGGTGGCACAGATCCTGAGGATGCTCTAAAGTGTACTTCTCTTCCAGACAATGCTACGGGGCGAAATCCTCAATAGTGTGGTATGTTAAAATGTAAGCACACCAAAAAAGGAAAATACTCACAAGGAGTTATTAACCAAAAAGCTCAGAAATATCAATTGGGCGCAGACTTGGTGTTGTGGCACCGATACATAGATGATATTCTCTGTATCTGGAAAGGGCCAGTTGTCTATTTAGAAGATTATATTAAATTAAATTCACATCATTATATTATGTCAATTTAATGATGTGAATTTCATTTTTACTCCTGAGATAAATGAAAGTTCTATAATTTTTTTAGGTTTAAATATTTTTGTTCAAAACATTAACGTACACACCTTACCATGTGCTACTAATACTTATATTATGCAGGATAGATACCATCATCCTGCATGGCTGAATGCAGTTCCCAAAGGACAATTCCTTTAGAATGAGAAGACATTGTGAAAGAGGAATATGATATCCAGTGTAATATAGTAATAATATAATAAAAAAAAGATTCCTCATTTTTTTATGACAGATAGTTATTTTAAAATGAGAGATTATCTATTACAAATATGTAGAGACAAAATAATTAATATCAAATAATTTTCAAAGGTTTGATCATAAACATAAAAACATTAAAAAAAAATTACACAAACATTGACACATTCTTAAGGAGGATGAAATATTAAAGTTGGTTATTCCAGAGATAACTCAGTTACTATTCCGGAAAGGAAGTTAAAATAGAGAATTCCACCTTCACTTATAAAGGGTCTGGCACCATCTAAACCTTTAAAAATGATGGATTTACTTGTGGAAAATGTAAACGTTGTAATTATAAAAGAATACACAAAACGTTCACGTCTTTTATTACTCATAAAGAATATGAAATTAAAGGATTTATTATGTGTTAAAGCAAAAATTTTTTATTTTCTGCAGTGCAATTGTGGGATACAGCATTTGGAATAAACAGATTCTTAAAAACCAGGATTCTTAAACATCTGAATAATATTTAACATGGACATACAGACCATGAGTTCAAACTGCATTGCAGCAATTGTGAATATACCTCTTTAACGTGGTTAGGCATTGAATTGGTTACACTTTCTTGTAGAGGAGGGATCTAAATAGGGAGCTAGATAGGTGAGAACTCTGGTAGATTAATCCCCTTAAAACATTTGCGGCTAGATTACAAATTGTGAGGTCCTAACGCTGCTTTTTTACGCCCGCTGGTATTACGAGTCTTGTAGGTTTAGGGTGACCACACACTTGTTTGGCCTTACCGCAAAACAACTTACGTAAACTTTGTAAAGTCTTTTTTCTATGGGACTTCCATAGCGCCGGTATTACGAGTCTGTCCTGGGAGGCCAAAAAGTGAGCGGTACACCCTACCCTGTCAAGATCCCTAACGCATTTAAAAGTCAGTAGTTATGAGTTTTACACTACAACGCTGTAGCATAAAACTTATAACTAAAGTGCTAAAAAGTACACTAACACCCATAAACTACCTATTAACCCCTAAACCGAGGCCCTCCCACATCGCAAACACTATAATAACAATTTTAACCCCTAATCTGCCGCTCCGGACACCACCGCCACCTACATTATATTTTTGAATCCCTAATCTGCTGCCCCCAACATCGCCGAAACCTACATTAAATCTATTAACCCCTAATCTGCCTTCCCCAATGTTGCCGACACCTACATTATATTATTAACCCCTAATCTGCCGCCACCAACGTCGCCGCCACTATATTAAAGTTATTAACCACTATACCTAAGTCTAACCCTAAACCTAACACCCCCTAACTTAAATATAATTACAATAAATCTAAATAAAAATTCCTATCATTAACTAAATTATTCCTATTAAAAACTAAATACCTATAAAATAAATCCTAAGGTAGCTACAATAGTTACATTGTATCTATCTTAGGGTATATTTTTATTTTACAGGCAAATTTGTATTTATTTTAACTAGGTAGAATAGTTATTAAATAGTTATTAACTATTTAATAACTACCTAGCTAAAATAAATACAAAAGTACCTGTAAAATAAAATCTAACATAGGTTACAATAAAACCTAACACTACACTATAATTAAATAAATTAAATTAAATACAATTAAATAAATTACATACAATTAGCTAAAATAAGTTAAATTAGCTAAAGTACAAAACAAACAAACACTAAATTACAAAAAATAATAAACAAATTACAGATATTTAAACTAATTACACCTAATCTAATAGTCCTATTAAAATAAAAAGGCCCCCCCAAAATAAAAAAAAACCTCCTGCCTAAACTAAACTACCAATAGCCCTTAAAAGGGCCTTTTGTGGGGCATTGCCCCAAAGAAATCAGAAATCTTTTACCTAAAAAAAATAATACAATCCCCCCCCCCAACAGTAAATCCCACTACCCACACAACCAACCCCCCAAATAAAATACTATCTAAAAAACCTAAGCTCCCCATTGCCCTGAAAAGGACATTTGGATGGGCATTACCCTTAAAAGGGCAGTTAGCTCTTTGCCGCCCAAAGTCCCTAACCTAAAAATAAAACCCACCCAATACACCCTTAAAAAAACCTAACACTAACCCACTGAAGATCGACTTACTGGGAGACGTCTTCATCCAAGCCGGGCCAAAGTCCTCAATGAAGCCGGGAGAAGTCTTCATCCAAGCCAGGCGAAGTGGTCCTCCAGACGGGCAGAAGTCTTCATCCAGACGGCATCTTCTATCTTCATCCATCCGGCGCGGAGCGGGTCCATCTTCAAGACATCCGACGCGGAGCATCCTCTTCTGCCAACGGACTAACGACGAATGAAGGTACCTTTAAGTAACGTCATCCAAGATGGCGTCCCTTAGATTCCGATTGGCTGATAGAATTCTATCAGCCAATCGGAATTAAGGTAGAAAAAATCCTATTGGCTGATGCAATCCCTAAAATAGATACAATGTAATTATTAGTTATATTGTAGCTAGCTTAGGCCTAGATTTAGAGTTCGGCGGTAGCCGTCAAAACCAGCGTTAGAGGCTCCTAACGCTGGTTTTGGCCGCCCGCTGGTATTTGGAGTCAGTCAGGAAAGGGTCTAACGCTCACTTTTCAGCCGCGACTTTTCCATACCGCAGATCCCCCTACGCCATTTGCGTAGCCTATCTTTTCAATGGGATCTTCCTAACGCTGGTATTTAGAGTAGTTTCTGCAGTGAGCGTTAGAGCTCTAACGACAAAATTCCAGCCGCCTGAAAATAGCAGGAGTTAAGAGCTTTCTGGCTAACGCCGGTTTATAAAGCTCTTAACTACTGTACCCTAAAGTACACTAACACCCATAAACTACCTATGTACCCCTAAACCGAGGTCCCCCCACATCGCCGCCACTCGATTAAAATTTTTAACCCCTAATCTGCCGACCGCCACCTACGTTATCCTTATGTACCCCTAATCTGCTGCCCCTAACCCCGCCGACCCCTATATTATATTTATTAACCCCTAACTTGCCCCACACAACGTCGCCGCAAGCTACTTAAAATAATTAACCCCTAATCTTCCGACCGCAAATCGCCGCCACCTACGTTATCCCTATGTACCCCTAATCTGATACCCCTAACATCGCCGACCCCTATATTATATTTATTAACCCCTAATCTGCCCCCCTCAACGTCGCCGACACCTAACTTCAATTATTAACCCCTAATCTGCCGACCGGAGCTCACCGCTATTCTAATAAATGTATTAACCCCTAAAGCTAAGTCTAACCCTAACACTAACACCCCCCTAAGTTAAATATAATTTAAATCTAACGAAATAAATTAACTCTTATTAAATAAATTATTCCTATTTAAAGCTAAATACTTACCTGTAAAATAAATCCTAATATAGCTACAATATAAATTATAATTATATTATAGCTATTTTAGGATTAATATTTATTTTACAGGCAACTTTGTAATTATTTTAACCAGGTACAATAGCTATTAAATAGTTAAGAACTATTTAATAGTTACCTAGTTAAAATAATAACAAATTTACCTGTAAAATAAATCCTAACCTAAGATATAATTAAACCTAACACTACCCTATCAATAAAATAATTAAATAAACTACCTACAATTACCTACAATTAACCTAACACTACACTATCAATAAATTAATTAAACACAATTCCTACAAATAAATACAATTAAATAAACTAGCTAAAGTACAAAAAATAAAAAAGAACTAAGTTACAGAAAATAAAAAAATATTTACAAACATAATAAAAATATTACAACAATTTTAAACTAATTACACCTACTCTAAGCCCCCTAATAAAATAACAAAGCCCCCCAAAATAAAAAATTCCCTACCCTATTCTAAATTAAAAAAGTTACAAGCTCTTTTACCTTACCAGCCCTGAACAGGGCCCTTTGCGGGGCATGCCCCAAGAATTTCAGCTCTTTTGCCTGTAAAAAAAAACATACAATACCCCCCCCCCAACATTACAACCCACCACCCACATACCCCTAATCTAACCCAAACCCCCCTTAAATAAACCTAACACTAATCCCCTGAAGATCTTCCTACCTTGTCTTCACCATCCAGGTATCACCGATCCGTCCTGGCTCCAAGATCTTCATCCAACCCAAGCGGGGGTTGGCGATCCATAATCCGGTGCTCCAAAGTCTTCCTCCTATCCGGCAAGAAGAGGACATCCGGACCGGCAAACATCTTCTCCAAGCGGCATCTTCGATCTTCTTCCATCCGGTGCGGAGCGGGTCCATCTTGAAGCAGGCGACGCGGATCCATCCTCTTCTTCCGATGTCTCCCGACTAATGACGGTTCCTTTAAGGGACGTCATCCAAGATGGCGTCCCTCGAATTCCGATTGGCTGATAGGATTCTATCAGCCAATCGGAATTAAGGTAGGAATTTTCTGATTGGCTGATGGAATCAGCCAATCAGAATCAAGTTCAATCCGATTGGCTGATCCAATCAGCCAATCAGATTGAGCTCGCATTCTATTGGCTGTTCCGATCAGCCAATAGAATGCGAGCTCAATCTGATTGGCTGATGGGATCAGCCAATCGGATTGAACTTGATTCTGATTGGCTGATTCCATCAGCCAATCAGAAAATTCCTACCTTAATTCCGATTGGCTGATAGAATCCTATCAGCCAATCAGAATTCGAGGGACGCCATCTTGGATGACGTCCCTTAAAGGAACCGTCATTAGTCGGGAGACATCGGAAGAAGAGGATGGATCCGCGTCGCCTGCTTCAAGATGGACCCGCTCCGCACCGGATGGAAGAAGATCGAAGATGCCGCTTGGAGAAGATGTTTGCCGGTCCGGATGTCCTCTTCTTGCCGGATAGGAGGAAGACTTTGGAGCACCGGATTATGGATCGCCAACCCCCGCTTGGGTTGGATGAAGATCTTGGAGCCAGGACGGATCGGTGATACCTGGATGGTGAAGACAAGGTAGGAAGATCTTCAGGGGATTAGTGTTAGGTTTATTTAAGGGGGGTTTGGTTTAGATTAGGGGTATGTGGGTGGTGGGTTGTAATGTTGGGGGGGGGGGTATTGTATGTTTTTTTTTACAGGCAAAAGAGCTGAAATTCTTGGGGCATGCCCCGCAAAGGGCCCTGTTCAGGGCTGGTAAGGTAAAAGAGCTTGTAACTTTTTTAATTTAGAATAGGGTAGGGAATTTTTTATTTTGGGGGGCTTTGTTATTTTATTAGGGGGCTTAGAGTAGGTGTAATTAGTTTAAAATTGTTGTAATATTTTTATTATGTTTGTAAATATTTTTTTATTTTCTGTAACTTAGTTCTTTTTTATTTTTTGTACTTTAGCTAGTTTATTTAATTGTATTTATTTGTAGGAATTGTGTTTAATTAATTTATTGATAGTGTAGTGTTAGGTTAATTGTAGGTAATTGTAGGTAGTTTATTTAATTATTTTATTGATAGGGTAGTGTTAGGTTTAATTATATCTTAGGTTAGGATTTATTTTACAGGTAAATTTGTTATTATTTTAACTAGGTAACTATTAAATAGTTCTTAACTATTTAATAGCTATTGTACCTGGTTAAAATAATTACAAAGTTGCCTGTAAAATAAATATTAATCCTAAAATAGCTATAATATAATTATAATTTATATTGTAGCTATATTAGGATTTATTTTACAGGTAAGTATTTAGCTTTAAATAGGAATCATTTATTTAATAAGAGTTAATTTATTTCGTTAGATAAAAATTATATTTAACTTAGGGGGGTGTTAGTGTTAGGGTTAGACTTAGCTTTAGGGGTTAATACATTTATTAGAATAGCGGTGAGCTCCGATCGGAAGTTTAGGGGTTAATAATTGAAGGTAGGTGTCGGCGATGTTAGGGAGGGCAGATTAGGGGTTAATACTATTTATGATAGGGTTAGTGAGGCGGATTAGGGGTTAATAACTTTATTATAGTAGCGCTCAGGTCCGCTCGGCAGATTAGGGGTTAATAAGTGTAGGTAGGTGTCGGCGACGTTGTGGGGGGCAGATTAGGGGTTAATAAATATAACATAGGGGTCGGCGATGTTAGGGCAGCAGATTAAGGGTACATAGGGATAACGTAGGTTGCGGCGGTTTACGGAGCGGCAGATTAGGGGTTAAAAATAATATACAGGAGTCAGCGATAGCGGGGGCGGCAGAATAGGGGTTAATAAGTGTAAGGTTAGGGGTGTTTAGACTCGGGGTACATGTTAGAGTGTTAGGTGCAGACGTAGGAAGTGTTTCCCCATAGGAAACAATGGGGCTGCGTTAGGAGCTGAACGCTGCTTTTTTGCAGGTGTTAGGTTTTTTTTCAGCTCAAACAGCCCCATTGTTTCCTATGGGGGAATCGTGCACGAGCACGTTTTTGAGGCCGGCCGCGTCCGTAAGCAACTCTGGTATCGAGAGTTGCATTTGCGGTAAAAATGCTCTACGCTCCTTTTTTGGAGCCTAACGCAGCATTTGTTTTAACTCTCGATACCAGAGTTAAATTTATGGTGCGGCCAGAAAAAAGCCCGCGGAGCGTTAACAGCCCTTTTACCGCCGAACTCTAAATCTAGGCCTTAGTGTTTATTTTATAGATATTTAGTTTTAAATAGGAATAATTTAGTTAATGATAGGAATTTTATTTAGACTTATTTAAATTATATTTAGGTTAGTGGGTGTTTGGTTTAGGGTTAGACTTAGGTTTAGGGGTTAATAACTTTAATATAGTGGTGGCGACGTTGGTGGCAGCAGATTAGGGGTTAATAATACAATGTAGGTGTCGGTGACATTGGGGAAGGCAGATTAGGGGTTAATAAATATAACGTAGGTGTCGGCGATGTTGGGGGTAGCAGATTAGGGGTTAATACATATAATGTAGATGGCGGCGGTGTCCGGAGCGGCAGATTAGGGGTTAATAATTTAATGCAGATGTCGGCGATGTCGGGGGCGGCAGATTAGGGGTTAATAAGTGTAAGATTAGGGGTGTTTAGACTCGGGGTTCATGTTAGGGTGTTAGGTGTAGACATAAATTTTATTTCCCCATAGGAATCAATGGGGCTGCGTTAAGGAGTTTTACTCTGCTTTTTTGCAGGTGTTAGACTTTTTTTCAGCCGGCTTTCCTCGTTGATTCCTATGGGGAAATCGTGCATGAGCACGTACAACCAGCTCACCGCAGCGCTGATATTGGAGTGCGGTAATGAGCAAAATTTTGCTCAACACTCACTTCTTGTCTTTTAACGCCTGGTTTCTGAAAACTCATAATACTAGTGCTGCAGGTAAGTGAGCGGTGAGAGAAAACTGCTTGTGTTGTTAGCACCGCATAGCCTCTAACACAAAAATCGTAATCTAGGTGATGGTTATTGGGGTTTGAATAAAGACACCAATATAGCAGCTTTCTTCTTATCCACCTCTTTGTTTATCATCACATCATCATTATTTTTTCCCCTTTTATAGTATAAATACTTAGTGACACACTATTCTATGTTTACAATTCACTTTGGTCAAAACCAGTATTTTTGTAAATAGTTATTTTATTTGATGTAATACACATATATTTCACTTGTTCATAAAAAATATTTTTTAAATATAATGGTTTTTTTTATAATTAAATGCTTCATAATCACTCATTATATATATGATTTTCGTTATATATACAATTCTCATAAAAAATATATATTTTCTTTTGGTAACTTCTCTTTTGATTGGCTGGATATGTTGTGCCCCATGGACGCACCTGAATGAGGACTTGTATTTAAGGAATTTGTTTTAAACTGAGAGACATACTTTTCAGTCCATTATTGGACAACAAATTTAGATTTTAGAGAACAACGGACCTGATTTGGAACTGTGTATTATGAACTACTTGACTGAGAACTGTAATGGTTTGACTGTTAAATGGTCTAGTGACTGGTTCAAATTTTACCGCTCTTCCTCTGATTGGTGAATATAATTAAATAGATGTAAAATTAATTTTTAAATGAACGGGACTTTAAATTGATTTCTTAAACATATTTTGAATACTTTTAATTTTTTTTAAACAATAAATTGATTCTTACTTTTAACTCCTATTTTATAATGTTTCTGTCCTTTTCAAAATTGTAATAGTTCCACACAACATTGTAAATTGTTTTGCCAGCTCCAAAGATGGAGTTTGTAGTAAAGATTGCAGGAACTTTTTTGAATATTTATTGGTCACAAGAATCTTAAAGGATATAGCTCTTTTAAATAGTTTATTGCTCTTGAGAAAGATGTTGAGCTTGTTTAATGCTGTTTTTATGAGCAATAACATTTTCTGAAGAGAGCTGAATCTTCTTGTACTGTTCCGTTTGTTGTACAATAAATGTTTTGCAGCCTTTGGATAATAACTCCCTGTGAGTATTTTCCTTTTTTACTATGCTTACACTTTAACATTCTACAATATTGTGGATTTCATCTGCATTATTGTCTGGCAGAGAAGTACACTTTGGAGTATCCTCGGGATCTGCGCCACCAGCTACTTATTCCAAGCATGCTTGCAAGCATTTTTATATCCCAAACTAGGACAAGTATTTTTCACAGGTTTTAGAAGAGAGTAGCTAAGTCTGTAGTGGAGCAAATTATTTTATTCTTAAACTATATAGTAGGAAAACCCTGTGCATTATGAATAGCCCAAAGCCATTATACATATTTACCCAGGTGCCATATTTCATGAGAAGAATGCTGTTGGTGTGTATGGCTGAGCACACCCCACTCTCCATAATAAAGGAAATGCTACTATACATTTTAAAGTATTTTAAAACAGGTAAGGGGCGGAGCTATCCTTCCTTCAGAGCAGTCGACTTTTCACAGAGCTCCTACATTAAGAAAGTTTTTAACCCTTTCTAAAACCAGTTTTATTTCTTTTTGTGGATCAATTCTTTAACCTATATCCCAATTTAGGCTTTTGGAAGACCACTTCCACACAGTGGAAATTTCACACACTCTGATGTGACAGCATGGACACAGAGGGCCCATCAGCCGCAATTCCTCGCACATCTGGCTCTCATAGAATACTCCCTAAGCCGCTCTCCTCAATCTACCTGCCTCCTTATGCACCCGAGGGCCGGGGACCCGCTCCAGAGCTCAGCTACAACCACCGCATCCACTGAAGCAGGGATCGTCTGACCCACATCTCAAGCGGCACAACGGGAGTGGCCCACACGTGATTGGAGCACCGGTGATCTGTGAGTAACTGCCGTCCACACGTAGTTCAACTCACTTATTGCCCCCATATAAAACTCTCTTTACATACCGCAATATACTGACCACATAGCGGTTAATCTCACCAGCCTCCACTGATACCGGGTGCTACCCTGTTAAGGCACGAAACCGCCATTTTCCTTTCCCTCCTCCTCCAACTGGCTCACTCTCCCCACAAGCGTGCAGCAACAAGCAGCATACCCAGCTCCTGCAATAAATATATATGCCTACCCGGCCTTTTCTGCATAACCCTGAGCCGCATAAATAAGCCTCAGTCTCCCACACCCAAGCCACCTTTCCTCAGGCTGGATGCTATCCTATGTTCACATACCATAACGGATACCATAGGTCCTCATAGCCCTGCTACTAATCCCTCCAACATTAAACAGAGTTTCCAGGGTCAGAAAAGGCATCTTGTGCTAAAAGCCTCCACCATTTCTATTTCTCCTATCTGGACAAGGGGAGTTTTATTGTTTCACACAACTGTTGCAGCCTCTCACTGCACCACAGCAATAACTCTCTGATACAACAGTCTTCATCTTTGACGATTTTACTAAGACCTACCCTCCCACAGATAAGCACATAAATAAAGAAGGGCTAGTACCTTTCCCAGCCAAAGTTGCCTCCTAGAAACTGATTGCTGATCTCGCATAGATCCAATTTTCTCTAAACGTTGGGGCTCATATACCTCCTTGATCTATCTGAAAGCAAGCCTACTATCTGCAACAACATTCTCAGCAATAAGGCTCGAATCACATACACAGGAGGTTTGTGGGAAGAGGAGGGTCAGAAGTTCAGATATTCTTTCTCCTAGGTCCTGGAGACTCCACAATACCCCTTAAACAATATTACATAGGAAACCCTCTCCTCCCTTTCCCGCAGGCTTACATCCCTGCGGGTCATATCCATAACCTTTTTTCTGGACTCGCCCAGAGGTTGCACTGCCCCAGGAGAGGGGCCACGGTCTTACTCCCATTGGCCTACGTTGCTCACATTTATTCCACTAATTGAACCCGGATAACCCTGTGCTTTTCCTTATCATCTTCTGAAGCAGAAATGGAGGGCTAAGGCACCATGATGTAGAGGCATTGGGTTGCTACCCCCCAGTCCCAACTCTAACAAGGAGGCAATCGACCTAGATATTTTTTCTCTCTCTTTTTTTTCCCGAAATACTGCAACTGCTTATAGTTACCATGGCACACTCAATGAAGAGAAAACCAAAGCACCAAGATAATCCTAAAAGGACCCTGACAGATCACTTTCATAGCAAGCACATGTCAGACCCAGATCTCTCAGGTGAGGATTCCAGGGACTCCACAGTCCTCAGCTCAGAACATACTAAATCTGACGTCCTCTGCAAAGATAAAGCTATGCCCTCAAAAGCCACTTTCTTAGAATCCATCAAGCTCCTGACTGACAAGATGGACACTCACTATGCATCACTCAGGCAAGACCTACGCCAATCAGTCAGCAAATTAAAATGAGATATCGCCTCACTGGGAGAGAGGACGGAGATCTTGGAAAGAAAGCATGAAGATTTGGCAACTGACCATTCTAACCTCCTGTCTTACTCCCAAACCATTGTGGAGCAGATCTCAGAGTTGGAGACCAAACTTGCGGACATTGATGATAGATCCCGCAGAAACAATCTCAGGATCAGAGGGATTCCTGAAGACATCTCCACACCTGCTCTTCATGACTACCTGACTACCCTATTTAAAGACCTTCTAGGCACGACATCAGAGCAGGATCTCCTGATAGATAGGGCTCACAGGGCTACTCGTCCTCGCAACTCCACTGCCGACACCCCAGAGATGTTATCCTACGGTTGCATTATTTTACCACCAAGGAGAGGATCATGAGGGCCTCTTTTGCTAACAAACCTCTCAAAGAACCCTATCAAAAGCTACAAATCTTCCCAGATTTGTCCCCTCATACACGGGCTAAAAGGAGAACTTTTCTTCAATTCACCTTAGCACTGAGACATCATAAGATTAAATACAGGTGGGGCTTCCCATAAAGCTCTTTGTACAACACCAGGAACACTCCTATGTGATTTTGTCTGTGGGCCAAGGGATGAAACTCTTGAACACCTTGGGTCTCCAGGGGGGTCTGATCCCCCCACTGGGTTCCAGAGAAAAACAACCAGACTCAATATGTCAGCCCCAGAGTGGCGCCCACGAAACACCACTTCTACACCCCGGAAGATAGAATAGTTTCTGAGTTCCCACAGGTACTTGCAGTAAACATCTCTGCCTATTAGTTCTTCCTTTTTTTTTTTGTATCCTTTCACACAAAGAACTTGAGGATCCCCACTGTGGATTGAAAAGACAGTCCCCAGAAAAGAATACCAAAAAGACCAGAGTGTACAAACGGGTACTTATCTTACTCTCCTAGCACTATTTACTCTTCAACCCCCCCGAAGCAGGTTTGTTCAGTGATCTCCTCCTCCACAGGATAACATAGAGAACTCTACTACTGGTTACAAAGAATATTCTTGGACAAAGTCCTCCAAAGAACAGAGTGTACAAACGTGTACTTATCTTACTCTACTATCACTCTTCCACATTCAGCCCATCTAAAGAAAGCTCATCTGCTGGACAATCTCACTACAGGTAAGCCTAGAGCTCACAGACGGGTACTCATTTACCTTACCTTCCTTTAGCTCACGGCTCTCCTTTCTTTAGTGTTTTCTAGATTTTGGTGACCACAACAGATGTTATTCTTGTATTGACTCTTCTAGTTTATATAATCTAGGTTAGCTCCAGCACAAAAGTTACTCTACCATCCCAAGTTCCCCATCACCCTACCTAATTAAAGGCTATCTCTACTATATGTCAAAATTTTACTCTATTTTTACAGGTTTATACCTATACTCCTAGCATGCTATGTTCTAGATGTGTTTAGTGGTTAAATCTTACTTTGCATTTACAGGATTGTATTCATATGCCCTAACATGTTTGTTCCTGTTAGTAAACTGTTACACCGCTGTTGTTGATAATTGTTATTGTTTATACATGCCCATTTCTCTCCCCCTTATATTTCTTCTTGAGGTCACTCCTCTTCTTACAACCTACACAAAACCCTCACTAATGATCCACACTCAGAACCCCCCCTTAGCTCCAGCTTTCGGAACATATTGGGTAACAGACCTCCTGCCTCCACCCACCTATTTTGCCCCACCTAGACTGGGGGAGCGTCTTCCCTAGCGCCCTTACATCGCCTATCTATTTGATAGTCACACTTCCCATTTCTAGCCCACATATTCCATTCTTTCCTTCTTTTTCTAATACCATATACCATCTCCCCTTAAGACTGCTCTCATATAAATCAAATTTAACCCATTGCAGGGTTTACCTGCCTGCCTGCCTCCGCCCCCCCCCCCCCTCTCCCCTCCTATCCATTCCTATATTACTGCATAACTTATATTATACTATTTCATAACTAGTACTTCTATCACAGTAGACAATCTCCCCCAACTCCCTATCCTTATTTTTTTTAACCAAAGCGGCTCTGGTCCGCTGTCCCCCCCCCCCTTTTTTCTTTCTCCTGAGAAAGGTTAATCCAACATACATACAGTTATATCTACATTCACTCCAGAACTTTACCATACAAAATATAGTCTGTTTCATTCCTCCAAATATATTTGCGATGGAAAGTATATCTGGGTTACAGCTTTACCTCCTCCCCTCCTTTTTTTTTTTTTTTCTTCCCTCCACCCCATATCTTCATGGAAGGACTTCGCCTTCTTTTGCTAAATGTCTAGGGACTGAATTCCCCAACCAAACGTAGCCTGTTGTTTTCTTATTTACGCAAACACCGAATAGATATTGCGTTCATACAGGAGACTCATTGGACTCCGACACTGGGAATGACCCGTAGCTCCAGACAATTCCCCACACTCATTGAAGCTACGTTTCCCTCCAAAGCCAGGGGAGTAGCTATCTACATAGGGAAAAATGTCACTTATGACCCGATCTATGTTGAATCCGACCCCCAAGCCAGATTTATCATAGTTATCTGTAAATTAAACGCTCATCTAGTGACACTCATCAATGTGTATGCCCCAAATGTCAAACAGATAAAATTTCTTAGAACACTCCTCACGTTAGTGTCAGAAATTAAACAAGGTGATCTCATTCTCGGAGGAGATTGTAATTTGATTTGGGATACAAAACTGGATAGAACAGGCCCCGCACTGTCTGGTGGAGATAGGTCCACTCATTCTCTCTCCTCTGCCTTTCAAACCCTGATGGCACAACACAAATTATATGATATATGGCAAGCTCTTCATCCACACGATAGAGAATACACGTTCTATTCCTCTCCTCACAAATCACATACTCGTATAGACTATTTCTTCACCGGTGCCAAGTTCTTAGACAATATACACTCCACCTCTATTTTACCCGTCTCGTGGTCGGACCATGACTCCCTTCATCTGTACTTAGGCCCACACCTGAACCCTCCCTCCCCCCCTATTTGGCGCCTGCAAGATTGGATCTTAACAGACCCCCTCCTTAAGACATCCCTACAGAACAAGATCACTGACTTCCTCGACATTAACAACGACAGCCAGACGACTACATAAAATCTATGGGCTACTATGAAAGCAGTGATGAGAGTGCACCTTATGCAGTTTGAAGCAGAGGCCCGCTCCAAGTCCAAAGCCACTTTGTCTTCCTTGGTTATCCAACTTCGAAAACTTAGATCCGAACTTTCCCATAACTATTCCCCAGCTTTAAATAACAAAATAGCAGATTTAACGAAACAAATTCAAGCTTTGGAACTCAAGAAAGTACAACACATGTTAGAAAAATTTAAAAAGATCTATTATTATCAGGGGAATAAACCCTCCACCCTCCTAGCCTCCAAACTAAAGCACCGTACAGCTCAGGCTAGAATTATGTCCATACAAAACGCAGCAGGGAGACATGTTTTTGCTCCTACAGAGATAGGAGATGCCTTCAGGCAATACTACCATGCTTTATATAATATATAAAACAGTTTAGAATCTCCCCCCTCTACTTTAGAGGAAGTTGCTACTTTCTTTGACTCTCTCTCTCTTCCCTTATTGAGTACAGAAGATGCCACTTCCCTAACCTCCCCGATAACAACGGATGAAATCATAAAGGTCATCCGGAACATGAAATTAGGAAAAGCACCTGGCCCAGATGGTTTCACCGCCAGGTTCTACAAAACCTTCCATCCCCTTATTGCTCCCATCCTCTGCAGATTCTTCCAAAAGATAATCTCAGGACAACCTTTTAATCCAGAATTTCTAGAAGCGGTGATAATCACGATTCTAAAACCAGGTAAACCTCCAGACCTCTGTAGCAGCTATCGCCCCATCTCATTTATCAATATTGACACTAAGATTTATGCCAAACTCCTAGCCAATAGAATCTCAAAGATTATCCCCCCCCCGATAGGGAACGATCAGGTAGGTTTTATCCCAAACAGAGAGGGTGCAGATTCGATTAGAAGAATACTTGATGTCCTCTGTGAGGCCTCTCATGAGGGTACTCCTTTCCTGGCCCTGTCACTCGATGCCGAAAAAGCATTTGACAGGGTCAGGTGGGATTATCTATGGGAAACCATGAGATCTTTCCAATTCCCTAGCACTTTTATCTGTGCGGTGAAAGCCCTCTATAAACATCCCTCGGCCATAGTCAAAGGATTTGGATTTCAGTCTTCCAAATTTTCAGTGGCAAATGGCACCAAACAAGGCTGCCCTCTCTCGCCCCTCTTGTTCGCACATGCCATAGAACCTCTCGCCCAATCAATTAGACAAGACCCCCATTCTGGGGGCCTCACAGTAGGCTCCCACACTCACAAACTGTCCCTCTATGCAGATGACATCACCTTGTTCCTGACGTCCCCTGGAGAATCCCTTCCTGCAGTATTTACCATTTTGAAGCAGTTTGGTAGGCTTAGCTTTTATAAGCTCAATATTTCTAAAACAGAAGCCCTTCCTATAAATATCCCCCCTTCAGACCTCAACCTTCTACAGAAAAGCCACCACTTTCAGTGGAGACAAACCTCTCTTAAAATATTAGGCATCTACCTCAGCCCGGATCCCTCTATAACTATAGTTCAAAACTACTCTGACTGCCTTCCGGAATTCGGGAGGATACTTGAGTCCTGGGAGTTCCCGGGAGATTTCCTGGACAGGGCGCATTTCGGTGGTAAAGATGTCCTTCCTTCCCAAGATCACATACCTATTTAGATCTATTCCTTACAATATCCCTAGGTCTCTCCTTAATAGACTTCAGAGTTTGATCACCACATAAGTCTGGAAGGATGGGAGACCCAGAACTTCGGGTCGTACTTTGGAAAAGTTGGTAACACAGGGAGGACTCGCTTTACCAAATGTAATCTCTTATTACAATGCTGCCAATGCTGCCATACATCGCATGTAATAAGATGGAATGATCCTGAAAGACAACAAAAGTGGTACGACCTGGAGACTTCATTGTTACCTCCAGGAGTACGCTTGCCGGACCTCCTTTGGATTCCCATCCATCACAGACAGGACATAGATAGACGACACCCAATCTTTAAACACGCACTTCAATTTTGGGATCAGATAAGACATAATACAGTCATCTCTCCCCACCCTTCTCCTATGCTTACTATCTCAGGGGCTCTTTTCTGTCTTCCAGACTCCCATCCAGACTTTTGGCCACAACTCCAATCACTTTGAGTAACAGACCTCTATGACAACGACACGTGGCTCTCCCATCCAGCTATATATACAAAACTCCAACTTCCTCCAAGACTAAACTTTGAAGGATTCCATTTGAGTACACGCCTACGCACATGGGCTTATCCTAAACGATTACTTCGACCTCTGACAACCTGGGAAACAGCATGGCAGGGAGCGCATAACATTAAACACCTCCTTTCCTTTCACTATAGTCTCCTAACCAATACACACTCCCCCTATAAAATACCACAACATCAGGCATGGGAGAGAGAAATCGGGTTTGCCTCTACTATAGATGAGTGGCAGGATTGAATTTTGACAACTAAAAAACTCCTTCACTGCGCCACACTCTGGGAACTCCATTATAAAATCCTAGTCTGCTGGCATCTTGTCCCAACCACATTACATAGGATTTTCCCGTCACAGTCTCCTGAGTGCTGGAGAAATTGTGGAGCTATTGGTACAGCCCTCCATATATGGTGGACCTGCCCAGTGATCCGACCGTTGTGGAGGAAAGTTTATGCCCTGTTACCACTCCTTCAATCAATTGGTCTCACCCCTCCCTTTACCCCAAAAGTATCCCTTTTACACATGCAGTTTTCTAGCCTCACCCCATCTAATGAAGCCCTCAAAATATATGTCCTCATGGCCACAAAACTTACTCTTGCAAGAGCTTGGAAAGAGGAGGGACCGCCTTCTTTCTCACAAATTATCTCCACTGTGCACTATATTGGACAAATGGAACAGTACTCTTATAGAGTCCTTGATAAAATTGATACCTTTCAAGAGATTTGGTCCCCATGGCTCTTGCAATTTCCGAATTGGGAGTCTAATCCTAAACCCCCTACTTAAATTCATCTCTTCTCTCCTGTCCCCCCCCCTTTTTTTTCCCTCCCCCCCCCCCAGTAAATATTCCGTCGCTTTACATATCGCACACCCCTGGATACACCACCCAAAATATCCCTAACAGTAGATATAACTACCACATATGCTTCCTATCTAAACTACCCATATAAAAGAGACTCTCATTTAGGCACTGCTTTTTCTTTACCTCGTCTCTCCTCACGTGAACAGACCCACCTGCTTTCTATATCTCATATCCAACAACATCATGTTTGCTCTTTTTATAAACACGTTTTTTATTATATTCTTGTTAGACGAACTTATTGTGTAATTTTACTTGGTGCAGTTCTTGTTATTCTTATCCTTAATCCTCAATAAAAAAAATTGTTTACAAAAAAACAACAACAAAAAAACAGGTCCTAGAGCCCCAGGACTAGGACTAGGAATGGATAGCCTGTAAACATTGTGCAACAGGCACAAGACTGAGTAAGCTTAAACTGTGTCAAACGTGTGAACCAAGAACAAACAAGTGAAAGCATAGCTGTGATAAACTGTTTATGAAGGACTAAGCATTGGTTGACAATGTTTAAGCTCTCTGGTGAGCAGGTCTCTTTATTCTTTGGTTTGCTTTATACTGTCTTGCCTTTATCTAGTGTATCCACTGTATGGTGCTTCCGAATTTCATTTTGAAGAATCTCATTTTGTAGCTGTGTGGATGCCTGCACAATGGATTCTGTAGAAGTACATGAATAAGCAACTTTGCCCATGCTTTAATATTTTACAGGAGAAATCCATTCTCTGTAAAGAATTGGCAATGGCTGCACCCATCAGTAAAGTGTGTAGTCTGTGTAGTTTGACTTCCTCATATTTATATGTGTGAGTGTGTGTTTGAGTCTGTGTCTTATGTTTGTGTATAAAAGCTACAGCACGTTGCTGCAGGTATTTATTGACCTCCAGCCAATTAAAAATAAATAGGTTGAGATTTAACCCTATAATATTTTTGGCATTCTTTTAAATGGGATTGGACTATTGTTTTTACTTACGATTCAATCAGTATTTAGCCATAGCTTACTAATTGCATTTGAAAAATAGCTTTCAGTTTTTTCCAACACTGTGGCCCTAATGATCGAAAATGCTATGGGGTGACAAAATATTGTAAGGAATCCGCCGATACATCGAGCAAGACTGTCAAAGTATTCCAAGAACCCAACATAGCGGCATCACCAAGGTGCATTTGCTATACATGCCATTGGTCTGCTATAGACAATACCAAGCATAGCGAACAAATTGGCAATGTATAATAAAGGATCCCTGGAATAGAACTGCTGTGCCTAACCACTAATCCTAATACCCCTAAAATGACAGAACCCCATGATTGCAAACTAACACTACACTAATAAACATCTAAACCGCCACATATCGATCACAATAATTTATTAACCCCTACACCGCCACATAACCACCACAAGTAACTATTAATCCCTATGCGGCCACATACCCACCACAACAAACTAAATATTAACCCCTATGCTGCCATATACCCCAAAATCACAATACCCTAACACCTAACCCCCCTTAACTAAACCCCCTAAGTTAAAATAATAATCTAAGGTAAAAAAAAAAAAACTAAACTGCCACAACCTCTAAACTAACCCAATTAAGGGCTAGTGTCCATTAAGCCGTTAAAAATGGAGCCGTAAGCTACCGAAGTTGTTGGCAGCATTTTAGTACAAGGTTTCCATTAAAATATTTATCGCATTGCGTGCAGTTGTACTTTTCGTGTAGGTGTAAGTTAGCGTTGTGTTAACGCTTCCGCCCGATGCCGGATTTCCTTAAAATTAATAGGTTACTATGGTAACCCGACCTTATACTACACTCGATCAAATATACGGCACCGCATACAAGTGTGGCGCGTATATTTTCCCTGTCGCTCGCTGTTAAGATAAAGTCAAACACCTAACGCATGCGCAATATCTACTTCTCAGCCGCTATCCCCCCAACCGCAATAACTAATAAATGTAATAACCACTAATCCACCAACCCCCATATCGCAAAGTATCTATCAAAGTGATTAACCCCTAAACCGCCATCCCCCCACATTACAACTAACAATCGGCTACATTATGAGTCTTGCGTTATGAGTAAAAAAGCAGCTTTAAGTCTCATAATGCTGCTTTGTACTCCCGCTGGTATTACGAGTCCTGAAGATTTAGGGGCACCGCACACATTTTTGGCCTTACCGCAAATCAACTTACGCAAATTGCGTATAGTCTTTTTTCTATGGGACTTCCATAGCGCCGGTATTACGAGCTTCTCCTGGGAGGCCAAAAAGTGTGCGGTACACCCTACCCCGTCAAGATTCCTACCGCATTTTAAAGTCAGTAGTTATGAGTTTTACACTACAACGCTGTAGCATACAACTCATAACTAAAGTGCTAAAAAGTACACTAACACCCATAAACTACCTATTAACCACTAAACCGATCGCAAACACTAAAATACATTTTTAACCCCTAATCTGCCGAACCGGACATCGCCGCCACTACAAAAAACATATTAACCCCTAAATCGTCGCACTCCCGTCTCGCAAACACTTGTTGCATATTATTAACCCCTAATCTGCCATCCCCAACGTCGCTGCCACTACATTAAATTTATTAACCCCTAAATCTAAGTCTAACCCTAACACCCCCTAACTTAAATATAATTTAAATAAATCTAAATAAAAATTACTATCATTACCTAAATAATTCCTATTTAAAACTAAATACTTACCTATAAAATAAACCCTAAAATAAACTAATAGTTACATTGTAGCTAGCTTAGGGTTTATTTTTATTTTACAGGCAAGTTTGTATTTATTTTAACTAGGTAGACTAGTTAGTAAATAGTTATTAACTATTTAATAACTACCTAGCTAAAATAAATACAAATTTACCTGTAAAATAAAACCTAACCTAAGTTATACTAACACCTAACACTACACTACAATTAAATAAATTACCTAAATTAAATACAATTAACTAAATTAGCTAAATTACAAAAAAAAAACCCACTAAATTACAGAAAATAAAAAACAAATTACAAGATCTTTAAACTAATTACACCTAATCTAATAGCTCTATCAAAATAACGTCACTTAAAGGTACCTTCATTCAGCAAGAAGACATCGATTAAAGAGGATGCTCCGCGCCGGTTGTCTTGAAGATGGAGCCACTCCGCGTCAGAAGGATCAAGATAGAAGAAGCCGTCTGGGTGAAGACTTCTGCCCGTCTGGAGGACCACTTCTGCCCATCTGGAGGACCACTTCTAAATTACAGAAAATAAAAAACAAATTACAAGATCTTTAAACTAATTACATCTAATCTAATAGCCCTATCAAAATAAAAAAGCCCACCCAAAATAAAAAAAAAACGAGCCTAAACTAAACAACCAATAGCCCTTAAAAGGGCCTTTTGCAGGGCATTGCCCCAAAGAAATCAGCTCTTTTACCTGCAAAAAAAATACAAACAACCCCCAACAGTAAAACCCACCACCCACACAACCAACCCCCCAAATAAAACCCTAACTAAAAAAACCTAAGCTCCCCATTGCCCTGAAATGGGCATTTGGATGGGCATTGTCCTAAAAAGGGCATTTAGCTCTATTGTGGCCTAAAGCCCTAACCTAAAATAAAACCCACCCAATACACCATTAAAATATCCTAACACTAACCCCCAAAGATTCACTTACTGGGAGAAGTCTTCATCCAAGCGGCAAGATGTCTTCAACAAAGCCAGCAGAAGTGGTCCTCCAGACGGGCAGAAGTGGTCCTCCAGATGGGCAGAAGTCTTCATCCAGACGGCATCTTCTATCTTCATCCTTCCAACGCGGAGCGGCTCCATCTTCAAGACATCCGGCGAGGAGCATCCTCTTCAATCGACGTCTTCTTCTGGAATGAAGGTACCTTTAAGAGACGTCATCCAAGATGGCGTCCCTTAGATTCCGATTGACTGATAGAATTCTATCAGCCAATCAGAATTAAGGTTGAAAAAATCCTATTGGCTATGCAATCAGCCAATAGGATTGAGCTCGCATTCTATTGACTGATTGGAACAGCCAATAGAATGCAAGCTCAACCCTATTGGCTGATTGAGTCAGCGAATTGGATTGAAGTTCAATCCTATTGGCTGATTGCATCAGCCAATAGGATTTTTTTAACCATATTTCTGATTGGCTGATAGAATTCTATCAGCCAATCGGAATCTAAGGGATGCCTTCTTAGATAATGTCACTTAAAGGTACCTTCATTCAGCAAGAAGACGTCGATTGAAGAGGATGCTCCGCGCTGGATGTCATGAAGATGGAGCTGCTCTGCGTCAGAAGGATGAAGATAGAAGATGCCGTCTGGGTGAAGATTTCTGCCTGTCTGGAGGACCACTTCTGCCCGTCTGGAGGACCACTTCTGCCGGCTTTGTTGAGGACATCTTGCCGCTTGGATGAAGACTTCTCCCGGTAAGTGAATTTTCGGGGGTTAGTGTTAGGATTTTTTAAGGGTGTATTGGGTGGGTTTTATTTTTAGGTTAGGGCTTTGGGCCGCAATAGAGCTAAATGTCCTTTTAAGGGCAATGCCCATCCAAATGCCCTTTTCAGGGCAATGGGGAGCTTAGGTTTTTTTAGTTAGGATTTTATTTGGGGGGTTGGTTGTGTGGGTGGTGGATTTTACTGTTGGGAGGGTTGTTTGTATTTTTTTACTGGTAAAAGAGCTGATATCTTTGGGGCAATGCCCCACAAAAGGCCCTTTAAAGGGCTATTGGTAGTTTAGTTTAAGCTAGGTTTTTTTATTTTGATAGGGCTATTAGATTAGGTGTAATTAGTTTAAAAATCTTGTAATTTGTTTTTTATTTTCTGTAATTTAGTGTTTGTTTGTTTTTGTAATTTAGCTAATTTTATTTAATTTAGTTAATTAATTTAGTTAATTGTGGGGGGCGGAGCCAAGAGCCGACAGAAATGGCAGCTGGAGAGAAAAGCTCTGTATAAGCTTGATCAAAAAAGAGCCTAAAGCGTATAATTCCAGTGGGTAATGTTACTGAAAAGCTGAATAACAAACTGCTAACTAACCCAGCTATTTGGGGATACCAATTTTGTTGATGGGTTTGGGCTGTGACACATTGATTCGCTGACCTACACAGGATTACAACTATGCCATGGAGGTTTTTTTATCTGCGCCACAACCTTACTAACCATTGTGTTGCCCTGATACTACTAAATCTTTGAGAACCTGATAATTACACTAATATTACAGCTTGTCAAGTACCCAGCAGAAGATGGAACCTGCCGTTTTTCTTGCAGCGTTAGCTGATTTACTAGACGCCCACCATGCGCAAATCCTGAACTCCATTGATGAAGCATGTGGCTCTCTCACTCAAGACCCGAGGGGCACGCAATCAATCTCACCTGAGTCGGAGTTTAGTTCAGAGAGCCTCAACAGCAAGCAAGGTGTATTTCTTAAGGAATTAGAGAAGACGCTACTGGGCACGAAGATTGGAGCAGCAGAGTCACCACGTGTGATGCTCCGCGGCCTGTCCTCCTCTTATATTTGCCCACTCACTTACCCTTTCGGAGACCGGCTGGAGCAACCCACAGCCAGTGTTTTGAACTCACGGTGTATAAGTGCGAAGCTCTCTACACAGGATTCTCCCGGTAACGGGGGTCTTGCAACTCAGGGCTGGAGCGAGTTCGGGCATCTGTCGTCCCAGCACATGGGGTATTTCTCTAACCCTCCACCTTCTGGACAGACTGCCTCTGGGAGCGGCATTGGATACAGGAGTGCCCTACAGGTTGGCGATATCGGCTGCTTGATGTTAGACTGCAGCCCTCCTATGATTTACAACCTAGCCCTGGCGGTAAGAGCCTCAAAAGTTGGAGTTGGTTAATCATCAGGTTACATACACACAGATGCCTTGTTTGAGACTTTTATGTTTGATAATAGGTTTCACAGACTTGGCTACGTATTTATGAACTCTTTCTACCGGTCAATTTTCTTAACGGATTCAAAGCAACATAAGAACACTGTCAATGTTGGAGTAAGGTAGTGGCAAAAGTAGTAACTCTACTATGCCTCAGACCACATGGACAACTTGGGCATCCCTGAAAACTTTGCCGATACCTATTTGAGTAATTTGGAACTAACCAAGTGACATGACAATTGCTACAGCTAACTAACAGATGTGCCTTACTAAGCGGGGAATTGGCTGTGACTCAATAGACTCCTAATAATGATCGGATGTCTTTTGATGGGCTATGTGTTGCCTTGTTGGTTTAGAGAGCTTATTGTTCTTTTGCTTATGCTTATATTTACCAAGTACTAAATGGTACATATGTAATGTTTACTACTCTTTCAGCTTGGATTATCTTTTCAGCACAATAGGTATTATTTCCAATTACTACTCAAGTAGCTCAGGTTAAACAGACAACTATTAGAAACTATATACCTATTTATATATAATTGTCTGGCCTGTCGCTTGGACATAGGGCCCGTGTCTGAGTGTCAGGGTATATAAACCTAGGGAAAAACTATACTTCCTAATTTCATTATAATGCCTGATTTAATTAGGGGTTTAGATACACTTTAACTATTCTAATTATTTATATTTCTCCCTAAATGCAATAGCATTTCTCACAACTTGAGGAACCACTTTAGAAGGTTATATATATTTATTTTGTGCATGATAAGTACTCCATAGATCATCCTGCAACAGCTCATGTTTACTAAGAGTTCTTTGAATCTATATGAGACGGTCTCGTATCCTAAAGCCCATTATTCATCTAGTTATGTTTATTGTATTCTTTGTCTTACACCTAGAATAAATGTATATAGCCATATATCGAACAATATCACATACTGTGTTTAACTAGTGGCTGGCTTATCGTTACTGCTATAGATGTACCTATAGGATTCCTACTCTCTATATCCCACTGGACGGTCTCAATATGAGAACATCCGTACAATATTCATACACTATAGTCTTGTTCTCCTCTTATCATAATATATATCCCCTAATGGTTAGAGACTCGAGCGTGGTTTATTTATGTGGGGCATTTCTCCCCTTGTTCCCCTCCTTCCTCCCTCCTAATTATAACTCCCTTGCATTTAGTTATTCTCTGATCTATAATAAGAAAAGGAGATTAGGAGATAACAGTTAGACAAGATATATTGTGTTTATTGTACTGTTGGGTCCATTCATTGCGTCTAATTATAGGAGCCCAGCTAACCTCCCCCCCACTCACCCACTCATTCATTCATTTATTTGATCATTCACTCGTACACCCACTTATTCACCCATTTATTCACATATTCATGTATGCTGGATCTCTTTACTGGTATTGCCTATATATCAAATTTCTGCAACTTGAGGTCCAGATCATCTTTCCCCCCCCTTACTCGTTCACTCGTTCATATGTTCATATACCCATTCATTTATTCATTAAGTTACTCATTCCATTACCTTCATTTATATACTCACCCATTCCCTCGCCTAAACAGGATTCCCCTCATTCATTCATCCATTACCTCAAACACACTCCCATATACGTTGTGTTCTTTTAATGTCGATGTTTGCATACTATATTTTACAATCCAGAGTACCATTTGTTTTTTCTTTGTCTACTCATTCATTCATCCTCTTACTCATATATATCCATTTAATTACTCACTCATACATTTACTCATCTATTTACTCAGTAACTAAATCACTTCTTTAGTTAAACATTGATGTTTTGATTCAATTTTCAATAGACCATTGTTCCCTAAATATTGTTATAGATCTCTGGTAAGTTATGTACCAGTGACTTCAAGCGCGGTTTATCCTCGTATATACCGCAAAATTAATCATAGTTCTAAAATTTTATATATGATATTAAAATGTTGGATTTTCTCGTTTCTCTTTCAAAGCTCATTATATCTCTATATACCTTGGTATACATGTTTATATTATGCTTAAATGTTATTTAATTACTGAAGAAACGCTGTAAACCGAAAAAAAAAGAAAAAATATGAGGTCTACTTTTGTCTTGGGACTCTAAATAGGACATAATACAGACTACTATTACTCCGGATTTGGAAACTACTGTATGATTTGCTATATTTAAGTTTATTATGTGCTGTTATATTTCTCATGTTTGTATGTCATATCAATATAAACCTCAATAAAAATGATTTAAACAAAAAAAATTTTTTAGTTAATTGTATTTAATTTAGGTAATGTATTTAATTGTAGTGTAGTGTTAGGTGTTAGTGTAACTTAGGTTAGGTTTTATTTCACAGGTACATTTGTATTTATATTAGCTAGGTAGTTAGTAAATAGTTAATAACTATTTAGTAACTATTCTACCTAGTTAAAATAAATACAAACTTGCCTGTAAAATAAAAATAAACCCTAAGATAGCTACAATGTAACTATTAGTTATATTGTAGCTAGCTTCGGCTTTATTTTATAGGTAAGTATTTAGTTTTAAATAGGAATTATTTAGTTATTAATACTAATTTTTATTTATATTTATTTAAATTATATTTAAGTTAGGGGGTGCTAGGGTTAGGGTTAGACAGATTTAGGGTTTAATAAATTTAATATAGTGGCGGCGACATTGGGGGTGGCAGATTAGGGGTTAATAAATGTAGATAGGTGGCGGCGATGTTAGGGGCAGCAGATTAGGGGTTAATAATATTTAACTAGTGTTTGCAAAGCGGGAGTATGGCGGTTTATGGGTTAATATGTTTATTATAGTGGCGGCGACGTTGGGAGGGGCAGATTAGGGGTTAATAACATTATGTAGGCGTTGGCGATGTTGTGGGCAGCAGATTAGGGGTTAATAAATATAATGTAATTATTTTCTTCTGTAATTTTAGACTTTTTTATTTTTTGTATTTTTAGATTTATTTTAATTTAATTTTAGGTTTTATTTTTAAAGTAATGTTAGGATTTTTTATTTTAATTGTAGCACTGTTTTTTTTAATTTTATGTATTGGGGTTAATTTAGGGGGCTTAGTGATTAGATTAGTTATTTGCGTTGTGGGGGGTGGCGGATTAGGGGTTAATAGTTTAAATAGGTAGATTGCGTTGTGGGGGAATGGCGGATTAGGGGTTAATATGTTTATCATAGTGGTGGCGACGTTGGGGGCGGCAGATTAGGGGTTAATAACATTATGTAGATGTCAGCGATGTTGTGGGCAGCAGATTAGGGGTTAATAAATATAATGTAGGTGTCGGCGATGTTGGGGGCAGCAGATTAGGGGTTCATAAATTTAATGTAGGTGGCAGCGATGTCGGAGCGGCAGATTAGGGGTTGATAAAATATAATATAGGTGTCGGCGATGTCGGGAGCGGCAGATTAGGGGTTAATAAGTGTAAGATTAGGGATGTTTAGTTGTATACATAAATTTAGTTTCCCCATAGGAATCAATGGGACTGCGTTACGGAGCTTTACGCTGCTTTATTCAGATGTTAGACTTTTTTTCAGCCGGCTCTCCCCATGGATGTCTATGGGGAAATCGTGCACGAGCATGTACAACAGCTCACCGCTGACTTAAGCAGCGCTGGTATTGAAGTGCGGTATGGAGCACAATTTTGCTCTACGCTCACTTCTTGCCTAATAACGCCGGGTTTCTGAAAACCTGTAATACCAGAGCTGTAGGTAAGTGAGCGGTGAAAATAACATGCAAGTTAACACCGCACCCCTCATACCGCAAAACTCATAATCTGGCTGAATGAAAGTGATTAACCTCTAAACCGCCATTCCCCCACATTGCAAATAACAATAAAATGTATTAACTTCTAAACCGCCATTTCCCCACCGCGGGACAGGACTGGCGACCGCGGAGCCATCCAGCGTGGAAGATCCTCTTCATATGATCGTGCGTTTTGAACAGCCAATAGGATTTTAGTAGCTCTCATGCAAGGTACCCTAAATATAAAATGTGTTCCTTACATTCAAGCTTCAGTGGGCGGTGACGATCGTACGAAGAGGATCCTTCACGTTGGATGGCTCAGTGGTCACCGGTCCTGTTTCGCTATCACCTCCACTCTGCGCCGCATTCGCCCTGGATGAAGATAGAAGAGGTCCCCGCGCTGGATGAAGATGTTGCCTCCTGGAAGAAGACCTTCAGCACCTGGGAGAGGACCTTCTCCGCCAGACTTCAGGTACGGTGAGTACCTATTTGGGGGTTAGACTTAGGTTTTATTTTTAATTTTTTGGGTGCTTTTTTTTTTTAGATTTGGACTTTATTTTAATGGGCTGCAAAAGAGCTGATTGCCCTTTTAATGGCAATGCCCATACAAAATCCCCTTTAGTGGCAATGGGTAGCTTAGCTTTTTTAGTGTTAGTTTTTTTTTATTCTAGGGGGTTTGTTGGGTTGGGGGTTTACTGCTGGGGTTAGTTTGTATTTTTAGGTAAAAGAGCTGATCACTTTAGGGCAATGCCCTACAAAAGGCCCTTTTAAGGCTGGGCAGGCTTTTTATTTTAATAGGGGTATTAGATCAATTTTAATATTTTTTATTTTTAATAATTTGGTTTATTTTCTTCTGTAATTTTAGACTTTTTTATTTTTTGTATTTTTAGATTTATTTTAATTTAATCTTAGGTTTTATTTTTAAAGTAATATTAGTATTTTTTATTTTAATTGTAACTTAGTATTTTTTTATTTTATATATTGGGGTTAATTTAGGGGACTTAGTGATTAGATTAGTTATTTGCATTGTGGGGGATGGCGGATTAGGGGTTAATAGTTTAAATAGGTAGATTGCGTTGTGGGGGAATGGCGGGTTAGAAATTAATAGTTTAATTAAGTAGATTGCATTGTGGGGGGATGGCGGATTAGGGGTTAATGGTTTAAATAGGTAGATTGCATTGTGGGGGGATGGCGGATTAGGGGTTAATAGTTTAAATAGGTAGATTGCGTTGTGGGGAATGGCGGATTAGGGGTTAATAGTTTAATTAGATAGATTGCATTGTGGGGGAATGGCAGATTAGGGGTTAATAGTTTCATTAGGTTTAATGCATTGTGGGGGATGGTGGCTTAGGGGTTAATAGTTTAAATAGGTAGATTGCGTTGTGGGGGCATGGCGGATAAGGGGTAAGAAGTTTAATTAGGTTTAATGCATTGTGGGGGAATGGTGGATTAGGGGTTAATAGTTTAAATAGGTACTTTGCATTGTGGAGAAATGACAGTTTAGAGGTTAATACATTTTATTGTTAGTTGCAATATGGGGGAATTGCGGTTTAGAGGTTAATACATTTTATTGTAAGTTGTGATGTGGGAGAATGGCCATTTAGAGGTTAATAACTTATTCTCAGGTAGATTATGAGTTATGCGCGCTATAGGGAATTTAGCGAATGCAACAAAAGTTGCGTTATTTAACTCTCTATAGCACAGCCATTACAAGTTTTGAAACAGCCGGCTTGTGCGTGCGATATGGTGGTTTTAAGCTCCGTACTGCACAAAATACAAGCGCTGTTTTGACATGCTCGTGCACGCTTTCCCCATAGACATCAATAGAGAGAGCGGGTCAGACAAAAACCTATACCTGCAATCGCGGAATGAAAAGCTCCATAACGCAGCCCCATTGATGTCTATGGGGGGAAAAAAACTAAGTTTTAACCCCACGTCTTAACACCCCTAATCTGCCCCCCATCAACATCACCGTCACCTACATGTTATTAACCCCTAATCTGCCGCTCCCGATATCGCTGCCACCTAAATAAATCTATTAACCAAAATCTGCCTCTCCCGATATCGCCACCACTATACTAAAGTTATTAATCCCTATTCCCTCGCATCCGAACATCGCTCCACACTATAATAAATCTTTTAACCCCTATTCCGCCGTACCCTGACACCGCCGCCACTATAATACATTTATTAATCTCTAAACCGCCAGCCCCCCACTCTGCAACACCCTAAATTAAACTATTAACCCCTAAACCGAACCCTAACCCTAACGTAACCCTAAACCTCAACCTAACACCCCCAATTTAAACATAATTAAAATAGCGCTAAATTAAAGTTACAATTATTAACTAAATAATACCTATTTAAAACTAAATACTTACATGTGAAATAAAACCTAAGATAGCTACAATATAACATAGTTATATTGTAGCTAGCTTAGGTTTTATTTTTATTTCACAGGTAAGTTTGTATTTATTTTAACTAGGTAGACTAGTTAGTAAATAATTAACTATTTACTAACTACCTAGTTAAAATAAATACAAACATACCTATGAAATAAAACATAAGCTGCATTACACTAAAAACATTTCAAAAAATAAAAAACACTAAAATTACAAAAAATAAAAAACAATAAAATTACAAAAAATAAAAAAACCTACCATTACAAAAAATAACAAACGAAATTATCCAAAACAATAAAAATTATTCCTATTCTAATACCCTGTTAAAAAATAAATATCACCCCAAAATAAAAAACCCTTATCTATAATAAACTACCAAGGGTCTTTAAAAGGACCTTTTGCAGGGCATTGCCCTAAAGATATCAGTTCTTTTCCTACAAAAGAAAAACAAACAACCCCTAACAGTATACAAACCCCCATCCCCCAAACCCACAAAATAAAAATTAAGTAAAACCTTATTTACACATTACCCTGAAAAGGGCATTTGCATGGGCATTGCCATTAAAATGGCATTCAGCTCTTTTGCTGCCCATTAAAAATAAAAAATGGCTATTCTAAAAAGAAAAACCCAATCCAAAATGAAAAAAAATTACACAAAATAACAAACGAATTATCCAAAATAATAACAATTATTCCTATTCTAATACCCATTTTAAAGAAACTCACCCCAAAATAAAAAAAACTTATCTATGATAAACTACCAATAGCCCTTAAAAGGGCCTTTTGTAGGTGAACAACAAAAATGATGATAAAAATGAACAGTGCGCCAAAATACAGTGCTCTAAAATATAGTGCTCTACAAGTCTTTACCATAGAGGTATAAAGTACAGTGCTAAAAACAATTATATATAGCCATCTATGTACTCTGTATAAATGTGCAAAATAAATAGTCTGTGAGAAAATCAAAGTTCAAAATGTCTTAGCTTGATATCACTGGGTGGATATCGCTAACACCTGGGTGTTCAGATTCCTCCCTCAGGCTCTGTCTGATGGTGGCTTGCGGCTTCTTCAAAACTTTTGCTGGTGTCCCAAAAGAAAGAAATCTGTAGAAATATGGAAAGGAAAAGAAGGCGCCACCATAGTGTACGGTCAGTGGATACAACCAGGCTACAGCTGCGCAAGAACAACTGATACTTACAAGCTCCTAGACACTTGAGAAGTGTCACAATCGCCTTCTGGAACTATTAGGAGTCGTCCAGCTAACTCACACCTCCGTCCTTGATTGCCCGTTCTCTGGGGTGTTCAGGTGGATGTCAGATAGCTTACTCTGCCGGTAGCAATCTGCTCGTACAGGATGCAGTCTTTCTGAAAGTGTAGCCAAACCCGGTCGGCTCTAATATGAAGTTTGACCCGTATTGTACTGCGAACAGCAAACTTCAAAAGGTATATGAAAATGCTGCAGCTAAATAAGATAAAGTTCGTGGATCCAACGTATTAAAAAAATTACTTTATTCAGTAATAAAACACAACGTTTCTCGGTCTTAGGTGACCGTTTCATCAGGTGTATAGTAACAACAGTGAAACCACGAACTTTTATTGCCGAGTTGTCGGCGTCTTCTGCTACTCAGTGCGCATGTGTGGAGGTGTGTCCGGACCTATTTTTTCTCATTGGGTAAACCTATGTGGTGTTTGGTTATTTTGGCGAATCAAATGTGCGGGTAAGTAAGGGTGTGTACTTACTATGGCGAATCAGTGATTCCAATATGCCACTGGCATGCCCAAAAATAAACAAACAAAAATAAACGGGACTTATGACACGCAGCCAGCCCTAATAAGAAATGGAATTTAAAATTTAAAATTGGGCATTGAATATAAGTCCGGACTCACATTCACATATGATGCATATTATGCACACTGCATATATAGCCCACAAAAACGGGCTCGATGTTATCAGTATAATATATTATACATACTCAGATACAGCTAACTAGATACATCCTTAAAATTTGCGATTAAAAACAAAACATTACATGATGAATAAAATCATTGGGACATGGATAAAATATAACAATCAGTTACAAATAGTACCTTACTGTTTGCACAGTGTACATTCAAATCGAGGATACATAAATCTAAAAGTATAGAGTCCTTGTGGACCTCGCAAGTGTTGCACTTAGAGCAACTGTAAACTCTAGGTACCCACTATTTCTGACAATATGTCCAGCATTGTGATAAAAAATATATATATATATATATATATATGGAGATACACAACAATAAAAATGAAGGAATTATATAAAACATGTACAAAGAGGAGCTTGTAAATTACAAACTTAAATCGAAATACATATATATATATATATATATATATATAAAAAAACATACATACATACACATCCGTGGATACAAAACCCACCCATGCATATACATATATAAACATACATACATATATCTCCCCGTACCAGGATCACACACCATGTCTATAACCTGTGGGTTGGAAGGTGGGTTGATTGTATTGTAATGAGAACCTAACAGGTAATTATAAAGGGTGTGAAGTTCTAATTTAATGACCTATAATTATAGCCTAATAGATAGTAATATTAAACTCGACTCTAGGTGGGTTGATTATATTGTAATGTGAACCTAACAGGTAATTAAAAAAAGTGTGAAGTTAATGACCTATAATTATAACCTAATGGATAGTAATATTAAACTCGACTCTACCCTTAGCTATGAACTAAATGTTGTTATCAGTTGAATGCAGCCATATCGATATTTGCATTTAAGCCACCGGGATACAGGGTCTTGAGTTTCCATATCCAAAAGGTCTCCCTCTGTCTCAAATGCAAAAATCTATTTCTACCCCACTTGGGGACTATAAGTTCTAAGGGAAAAATACTGAAGGTATTGGAGTCTCCTCTATGGCATTCCGCAACGTGTCTTGGGACACTATGGTTTTTAATATCATTATCAATATTTCTCTTATGTTCCCCCCATCTTTTTTTGAGGGGTCTGGAAGTCCTACCCACATATTGGACCCCACAGCTGCATTCCAACATGTATACCACAAAAGAGGAATCACAAGTAAAATGGTTTGTAATGTTGAACATTTCTTTAGTTACAAAGGATGTGTATTCAGTTCTCTTATCATTTGTGAATGCACAAAGTCCACAATTGTGGCGACTACACTTAAAAAAACCTGGTTTCCCTATCGGATAACTTCTAATTGTATTTCTAATGGTGTTCTTACTGGTCTCCTTTGGGCAAAATTTCTTCATTACAATTTTGCTGGGTGCAAGTTTACTCTTGAGGGTCGGCGCTCTTCTAAATGTGCAGTTGGGAGAAATACCTATATTCTCTTTTAATAAAGGATCCCCTATTAAAATGTGCCAGTATTTGCTAAGAATATTTCTAATTTTATGGTGATTATTATTATATTGTGTAATGAAACGTACTTCCTTCAATGGTCTTTTACTTTTATTAGCTAATTCAACTCCTGTTTGTACAGCCTCTGGGGTAATTTTTTTGTTTGTATATTTCACAAAAAAATCTTCTCTGCATTTGTGTCTGGCTTTCAAATAGCTTTCTTCTACTAGGGTATTTGGGTATTTTTTATCCAAAAATCTATTTTTGAGAATTTCGGCTTGACTGTCAAATGTACCTAAATTTGTGCAGTTTCTTCTTATCCTGCAAAACTGATTGTAGGGAATGTTTTCTTTCCAGGGCTTGTGGTGGTTACTCCTATAATTAAGATAACTGTTGGCATCAACTGATTTAAAGAAAGTTTTAGTTGTTATTTTGCCTTCTTTGTCCCATTCTAATACTAAATCTAGAAATTCTATACTTATAGGGTCCATTTTAGCAGTAAAACTAATGCCCATATCATTGTTATTTAAGCTCTTTACAAAGCGTTGGGCCTCTATTTCTGTGCCCTCCCATATGAACAGCAAATCATCTATAAAACGGCCATAGAAGACCAGACTCGCCCCGAATTCAGATGAATAAATATATTTGTCTTCAAACATGCCCATAAATAGATTGGCAAAACTCGGGGCGAATCTGGTCCCCATGGCCGTTCCTTTGGTTTGCAGGAAGAATTTTTCTTGGTAGACAAAATAGTTGTTCTTAAGGACAAAATCAATGCATTTAAGCAAGAAATCTCTTTGTTTCTCAGGTAGATAAATATCCTTTTCAAGATAATGCTCGCTTGCTTTTACACCCAAATGGTGTGCTATATTGGAGTATAACGCTGAAACGTCGCATGTCATCCATAGCAGTTTCCTCCCCATTTTATGAATGTTGGAGATTTTATATATAAGATCCGGGGTATCTTTCAAATAAGATGGTAACATGACTACTGATTTTTTCAGGAACTGGTCGACGTATTCAGATAGATAACACGTCAAATTACCGATTCCCGAAATAATCGGTCTCCCCAGAGGATCCACTAGATTTTTGTGGATCTTGGGGAGATGATAGTAGTATGCTAAATTTGGTGCATATGGAATTAAATAATCTCTTTCTTTTTTCGTCAAGATCCCTTCAAGCCAACCTGTATCCACTAATTTAATTAAATTTGCCAGATATTTCTTTGTGGGGTTGAATGTTAGTTGTTTGTAATAATCTGTGTCTAGGAGTAACCTATCTGCTTCTTTTATATAATCTGCCATATTTTGCAAGACAATTCCTCCCCCTTTATCAGCTTGCCTGATGGCCAGGTTTTTATTGGATGCTAGTCTTGATAGTGCTTTCATTTCATATCTATTTAGATTAGAGTATTTGACCTCCCCTCTGGGCATTTTTTCAAACTCATTTAGAACTAGATTTTGGAAGAATTCTATATTGGTGCCTTTATTTATTGGATTAAAATTGGATTTGGAAATTAGATCAGAATGGATGTAATTTTCAAATAAATCTTCGTAGAGATCATTTGGGTCATAGTAGATGATGTCAGATTGAGGGCGTTCAGCCATCTCATTTGTAAGGATGGGCTGATTATCAGAGCCTTTCAGCTTTTTCTCAGAGAAATAGCGTTGGATGGATAATTTGCGTACAAATTTATTTAGATCCACAAAAAGCTCAAATAGGTCATGATTGTTTGAAGGACAAAATGATAGACCTCTATTTAAAACACAAATTTCTTCATTTGTGAGGACATGATCAGATAAATTGTAAATATTCCCTTTCATTCGTTTAAATTTCGCCTTTTTGGATGACTTGGCTCTCCCTCTGCCGCCACGTTGGCGTATGACCTTTTTTTTGATGCTAGTGGTGATGGTGTTGGGTGAAAGACTCTCTCTTCTGTCCTTTCTAGTTGTTTCAAACGTATCGGGGCCTGTCTCAGATGTGGTGGATTGTACATTTGTTTCTGGTCGTGATGAAAACCCTGTGATTTGTTGGAGGTTTGCCCCCTAGTGTGAGATATATGATTATTCCTATTATCATTGTAATTTCTATAGTCTGAAATACTTGGAGAGTCTTCATATTCTTTGTAATATGATTGTGGCCTATATTCAGGTGTGTGTTGATGATATGAATTTTTACTATATCCCTGAGTGTCTGATTCCCAATTGGGGGTATGTGAATTACCATATGATCTGGGAGTGTCATAATGATTGGTATTGACAATGTTTCTATTATTGTAATTGTTATTATTATTGTTGCTATTATAGGCTATATGTTTCCTTTTGTCCTTGGGTTTCCTATAGTGGTTAACCCTAGTCCAAGTGTTTCCTTCTTTTGTTTTGGGGTGATCTTTATCATTGTTTACTTCTTTAATTATAGGATTAAGGTCATAAACTGTGCCTTCAATATAGTCTTTCTCGTCTCTCGCTAGTTTTTTAATTTTCGTATGTATAATTTTTTTCTGGAATATATCCGCTTTTTCTTGTACTTCCCTAGTGTGCTTAGTATATTCAGAGTTAGATTCAAATTTGACTAGAGTGTTCTACCCTAGTAGAAGAAAGCTATTTGAAAGCCAGACACAAATGCAGAGAAGATTTTTTTGTGAAATATACAAACAAAAAAATTACCCCAGAGGCTGTACAAACAGGAGTTGAATTAGCTAATAAAAGTAAAAGACCATTGAAGGAAGTACGTTTCATTACACAATATAATAATAATCACCATAAAATTAGAAATATTCTTAGCAAATACTGGCACATTTTAATAGGGGATCCTTTATTAAAAGAGAATATAGGTATTTCTCCCAACTGCACATTTAGAAGAGCGCCGACCCTCAAGAGTAAACTTGCACCCAGCAAAATTGTAATGAAGAAATTTTGCCCAAAGGAGACCAGTAAGAACACCATTAGAAATACAATTAGAAGTTATCCGATAGGGAAACCAGGTTTTTTTAAGTGTAGTCGCCACAATTGTGGACTTTGTGCATTCACAAATGATAAGAGAACTGAATACACATCCTTTGTAACTAAAGAAATGTTCAACATTACAAACCATTTTACTTGTGATTCCTCTTTTGTGGTATACATGTTGGAATGCAGCTGTGGGGTCCAATATGTGGGTAGGACTTCCAGACCCCTCAAAAAAAGATGGGGGGAACATAAGAGAAATATCGATAATGATATTAAAAACCATAGTGTCCCAAGACACGTTGCGGAATGCCATAGAGGAGACTCCAATACCTTCAGTATTTTTCCCATAGAACTTATAGTCCCCAAGTGGGGTAGAAATAGATTTTTGCATTTGAGACAGAGGGAGACCTTTTGGATATGGAAACTCAAGACCCTGTATCCCGGTGGCTTAAATGCAAATATCGATATGGCTGCATTCAACTGATAACAACATTTAGTTCATAGCTAAGGGTAGAGTCGAGTTTAATATTACTATCCATTAGTTTATAATTATAGGTCATTAACTTCACACTTTTTTTAATTACCTGTTAGGTTCACATTACAATATAATCAACCCACCTAGAGTCGAGTTTAATATTACTATCTATTAGGCTATAATTATAGGTCATTAAATTAGAACTTCACACCCTTTATAATTACCTGTTAGGTTCACATTACAATACAATCAACCCACCTTCCAACCCACAGGTTATAGACATGGTGTGTGATCCTGGTACGGGGAGATATATGTATGTATGTTTATATATGTATATGCATGGGTGGGTTTTGTATCCACGGATGTGTATGTATGTATGTTTATATATATATATATATATATATATGTATTTCGATTTAAGTTTGTAATTTACAAGCTCCTCTTTGTACATGTTTTATATAATTCCTTCATTTTTATTGTTGTGTATCTCCATATATATATATATATATATATATTTTTTATCACAATGCTGGACATATTGTCAGAAATAGTGGGTACCTAGAGTTTACAGTTGCTCTAAGTGCAACACTTGCGAGGTCCACAAGGACTCTATACTTTTAGATTTATTTATCCTCGATTTGAATGTACACTGTGCAAACAGTAAGGTACTATTTGTAACTGATTGTTATATTTTATCCATGTCCCAATGATTTTATTCATCATGTAATGTTTTGTTTTTAATCGCAAATTTTAAGGATGTATCTAGTTAGCTGTATCTGAGTATGTATAATATATTATACTGATAACATCGAGCCCGTTTTTGTGGGCTATATATGCAGTGTGCATAATATGCATCATATGTGAATGTGAGTCCGGACTTATATTCAATGCCCAATTTTAAATTTTAAATTCCATTTCTTATTAGGGCTGGCTGCGTGTCATAAGTCCCGTTTATTTTTGTTTGTTTATTTTTGGGCATGCCAGTGGCATATTGGAATCACTGATTCGCCATAGTAAGTACACACCCTTACTTACCCGCACATTTGATTCGCCAAAATAACCAAACACCACATAGGTTTACCCAATGAGAAAAAATAGGTCCGGACACACCTCCACACATGCGCACTGAGTAGCAGAAGACGCCGACAACTCGGCAATAAAAGTTCGTGGTTTCACTGTTGTTACTATACACCTGATGAAACGGTCACCTAAGACCGAGAAACGTTGTGTTTTATTACTGAATAAAGTAATTTTTTTAATACGTTGGATCCACGAACTTTATCTTATTTAGCTGCAGCATTTTCATATACCTTTTGAAGTTTGCTGTTCGCAGTACAATACGGGTCAAACTTCATATTAGAGCCGACCGGGTTTGGCTACACTTTCAGAAAGACTGCATCCTGTACGAGCAGATTGCTACCGGCAGAGTAAGCTATCTGACATCCACCTGAACACCCCAGAGAACGGGCAATCAAGGACAGATGTGTGTTTTAGCTGGACGACTCCTAATAGTTCCAGAAGGCGATTGTGACACTTCTCAAGTGTCTAGGAGCTTGTAAGTATCAGTTGTTCTTGCGCAGCTGTAGCCTGGTTGTATCCACTGACCGTACACTATGGTGGCGCCTTCTTTTCCTTTCCATATTTCTATGCCTTTTGTAGGTCATTGCCCTAAAGGAATCAGCTCTTTTTCTAAACAAAAATACAAAGACCCACTAACATTACAAACCCCACCTCCCAAACCCACAAAATAAAAAAATAAAAAAATCTAAAATAATGAAAAGGCCATTTGTATGGGCATTGCCCTGAAAACGGCATACATCTCTTTTGCTGCCCTTAAAAGGGCATTCAGCTCTTTTAAGAGTGCCCACCCTAATCTATAAAAACCCACCCCAAAAACCTTAAAAAACACTAACTCCTTTTTAGGTACTCACAGTTGTTGAAGTCCTACTTGAACAATCTTCATCTCGGCGGCTCCATCTTAATCCAGGCAGCTCTATCTTCATCCAATGCGGGACTGGCATCTTTTTCATCCCTACGTCCAAGGCGGAGGTCTAGACAAAGGTCCAAGGCTGAGGTCCAGGCGGAGGTCCATTGATTTGACATGGAGGTCTTCTTCATGCCACACACTGAGGATTGAAATGCAAGGTACCCCTTTTATACTGGGGGTACCATTGTATTCCTATTGGCTAAAAAATTTGAATCAGCCAATAGGAATTATGGCTGCTAAAATCCTACTGGCCGTTTAAATCAGCCAATAGAATAAGAGCTACTGAAATTCTATTGGCTGATTTGAATAGCCAATAGAATTTCAGTAGCTCTCATCCTATTGGCTAATTTTAACAGCCAATAGGATTTTAGCAGCACTAATTCCTATTGACTGATTCAAATTTTTCAGACAATTGGAATGCAATGGTACCCCCAGTATAAAAGGGGTACCTTGCATTTCAATCCTCAGTGTGTGACGGACGATCACATGAAGAGGACCTCCACGTCGGATCGATGGACCTCCGTCTAGACCTCCGCCTGGACCTCCGCCTTGGACCTTTGCCTGGACCTCCGCAGGGATGAAGAAGATGCCGGTATCGCAATGGATGAAGATAGAGCCGCCTGAATGAAGATGCTGCCTGGATGAAGATGGAGCCCCTGGGATGAAGATCGTTCAAGCGGGACTTCAACAACTGTGTGTACCTAAGGAGGGGAAAGTGTTAGGTTTTTTAAGGTTTTTTTGGGGTGTTTTTTTTAAGATTAGGGTGGGCACTCTTAAAAGATCTAAATGCCCTTTTAAGGGCAGCAAAAGAGCTGTATGCCCATATCAAAGCAATGCCCATACAAATGCCCTTTTCAGGGCAATGGGTAGATTAGGTTTTTTTAGATAGTTTTTTTTTGGGGGGTGGGGGTTTGTAATGTTAGTGGGTCTTTGTATTTTTTTTCAGGTAAAAGAGCTGTTTAACTTAGGGCAATGCCCTACAAAAGGTCCTTTTAAGGGCTGTTGGTAGTTTATTATAGATTAGATTTTTATTTTGGGGTGGTTTTTCTTAACCCCTTAATGACCGAGGACGTGCAGAGTACGTCCTCAAAAAAAATACAGTTAACGCCTGAAGACGTACCCTGCACGTCCTCGGTCTGGAAAGCAGCTGGAAGCGATCCTGCTCGCTTCCAGCCACTTTCCGGTTATTGCAGTGATACCTCGATATCGAGGCATCCTGCAATAAACTTTTTTAGCCATCCGATGCAGAGAGAGCCACTCTGTGGCCCTCTCTACACCGGACATCGATGGCCGGTATCGTTTGTGGGTGGGAGCCGGTGTGGGAGGCGGGTGGCGGCCATCGATGAACCTTGTGATGTAGAGGGGGGGCGGGATCGTGGGCGGGGATAACCGGGGGCGCGCACGGACGCGCACGTGCACGGGGAGGCAGGGGGGGGATACATTTTATAAAAAACAATGAGTCAGGGGGTGGAGGGTTGGTCTGTGGGTGGGGAAGCTACACTACAGAAAAAAACAAAAAATAAAAAACCTATTGTTTTTTGCAAACTGGGTACTGGCAGACAGCTGCCAGTACCCAAGATGGCCCCCCAATAAGGCAGAGGGGGAGGGTTAGAGAGTTGTTTGGGGGGGGGATCAGGGAGGTTGGGGTCTAAGGGGGGATCCTACACAGCAGTATATGCAAATATGCTAAAAAAAAATAAAAAAATTCAAAGATACCTTTCTGCCAGTACTTAAGATGGCGGGGACAATTGTGGGGTGGGGGAAGAAAGGGAGCTGTTTAGGAGGAATCAGGGGGTGTGATGTGTCAGGTGGGAGGCTGATCTCTACACTAAAGCTAAAATTAACACTGCAAGCTCCCTACAAACTACCTAATTAACCCCTTCACTGCTAGCCATACTACACGTGTGATGCGCAGCGGCATTTAGCTGCCTTCTAATTACCAAAAAGCAACGCCAAAGTCATATATGTCTGCTATTTCTGAAAAAAGGGGATCCCAGAGAAGCATTCACAACCATTTGTGCCATAATTGCACAAGTTGTTTGTAAATAATTTCTGTGAGAAACCTAAAGTTTGTGAAAAAGGTTGTGAAAAAGTGAACAATTGTTTTTATTTGATCGCTTTTGGCGGTGAAATTGTGGCATGAAATATACCAAAATGGGCCTAGATCAATACTTTGGGTTGTCTACTATACTACACTAAAGCTAAAATTAACCCTACAACCTCCCGACAACCTCCATAATTAACCCCTTCTCTGCTGGACATAATACACGTGTGGTGCGCAGTGGCATTTAGCGGCCTTCTAATAACCAAAAAGCAATGCCAAAGCAATATATGTCTGCTATTTCTGAAGAAAGTGGATCCCAGAGAAACATTTAGAACCATTTGTGCCATAATTGCACAAGCTGTTTGTAAATAATTTCAGTGAGAAACCTAAAATTGTGAAAAATTTAACGTTTTTTTTTTATTTGATCGCATTTGGCGGTGAAATGGTGGCATGATATATACCAAAATGGGCCTAGATCAATACTTTGGGTTGTCTACTACACTACACTAAAGCTAAAATTAACCATAGAAGCTCCCTACATGCTCCCTAATTAACCCCTTCACTGCTGGGCATAATACAAGTGTGGTGCGCAGTGGCATTTAGCGGCCTTCTAATTACCAAAAAGCAAAGCCAAAGCCATATATGTCTGCTATTTCTGAACAAAGGGGATCCCAGAGAAAAAATGTATAACCATGTATGCCATAATTGCACAAGCTGTTTGCAAATAATTTCAGTGAGAAACCTAAAGTTTGGGGAAAATTTTGGGAAAAAGTGAACAATTTTTTTTTATTTGATCACATTTGGCGGTGAAATGGTGGCATGAAATATATCAAAATGGGCCTAGATCAATACTTTGGGATGTCTTCTAAAATATATATATATACATTTCAAGGGATATTCAGGGATTCCTGAAAGATATCAGTGTTCCAATGTAACTAGCGCTAATTCTGAAAAAAAGTGGTTTGGAAATACACTGTGTGCAGAATTATTAGGCAAATGAGTATTTTGACCACATCATCCTCTTTATGCATGTTGTCTTACTCCAAGCTGTATAGGCTTGAAAGCCTACTACCAATTAAGCATATTAGGTGATGTGCATCTCTTTAATGAGAAGGGGTGTGGTCTAATGACATCAACACCCTATATCAGGTGTGCATAATTATTAGGCAACTTCCTTTCCTTTGGCAAAATGGGTCAAAAGAAGGACTTGACAGGCTCAGAAAAGTCAAAAATAGTGAGATATCTTGCAGAGGGATGCAGCACTCTTAAAATTGCAAAGCTTCTGAAGCGTGATCATCGAACAATTAAGCGTTTCATTCAAAATAGTCAACAGGGTCGCAAGAAGCGTGTGGAAAATCCAAGGCGCAAAATAACTGCCCATGAACTGAGAAAAGTCAAGCGTGCAGCTGCCAAGATGCCACTTGCCACCAGTTTGGCCATATTTCAGAGCTGCAACATCACTGGAGTGCCCAAAAGCACAAGGTGTGCAATACTCAGAGACATGGCCAAGGTAAGAAAGGCTGAAAGACGACCACCACTGAACAAGACACACAAGTTGAAACGTCAAGACTGGGCTAAGAAATATCTCAAGACTGATTTTTCTAAGGTTTTATGGACTGATGAAATGAGAGTGAGTCTTGATGGGCCAGATGGATGGGCCCGTGGCTGGATTGGTAAAGGGCAGAGAGCTCCAGTCTGACTCAGACGCCAGCAAGGTGGAGGTGGAGTACTGGTTTGGGCTGGTATCATCAAAGATGAGCTTGTGGGGCCTTTTCGGGTTGAGGATGGAGTCAAGCTCAACTCCCAGTCCTACTGCCAGTTTCTGGAAGACACCTTCTTCAAGCAGTGGTACAGGAAGAAGTCTGCATCCTTCAAGAAAAACATGATTTTCATGCAGGACAATGCTCCATCACACGCGTCCAAGTACTCCACAGCGTGGCTGGCAAGAAAGGGTATAAAAGAAGAAAATCTAATGACATGGCCTCCTTGTTCACCTGATCTGAACCACATTGAGAACCTGTGGTCCATCATCAAATGTGAGATTTACAAGGAGGGAAAACAGTACACCTCTCTGAACAGTGTCTGGGAGGCTGTGGTTGCTGCTGCACGCAATGTTGATGGTGAACAGATCAAAACACTGACAGAATCCATGGATGGCAGGCTTTTGAGTGTCCTTGCAAAGAAAGGTGGCTATATTGGTCACTGATTTGTTTTTGTTTTGTTTTTGAATGTCAGAAATGTATATTTGTGAATGTTGAGATGTTATATTGGTTTCACTGGTAAAAATAAATAATTGAAATGGGTATATATTTGTTTTTTGTTAAGTTGCCTAATAATTATGCACAGTAATAGTCACCTGCACACACAGATATCCCCCTAAAATAGCTATAACTAAAAACAAACTAAAAACTACTTCCAAAAATATTCAGCTTTGATATTAATGAGTTTTTTGGGTTCATTGAGAACATGGTTGTTGTTCAATAATAAAATTAATCCTCAAAAATACAACTTGCCTAATAATTCTGCACTCCCTGTAGTAAAGTGCTACTTGTATTTATTGCCCTATAACTTGCAAAAAAAGCAAAGAACATGTAAACATTGGGTATTTCTAAACTCAGGACAAAATTTAGAAACTATTTAGCAATGGTGTTTTTTGGTGGTTGTAGATGTGTAACAGATTTTGGGGGTCAAAGTTAGAAAAAGTGTGTTTTTTTCCATTTTTTCCTCATATTTTGTATTTTTTTATAGCAAATTATAAGATATGATGAAAATAATGGTATCTTTTGAAAGCCCATTTAATTGAGAGAAAAACGGTATATAATATGTGTGGGTACAGTAAATGAGTAAGAAATAAATTACAGCTAAACACAAACACCGCAAAAATGTAACAATAGCCTTGGTCCCAAACAGACAGAAAATGGAAAAGTGCTGTGGTCATTAAGGGGTTGAAATAGGTATTAGATGAGGAATAAATGTTATTATTTTGGATAATGTTATTTTGTGTAATTTTTTTCGTTTTGGAGTGGTTGTTTTTTTTTTTAATAGCCATTTTTTATTTTTAATAGGCAGCAAAAGAGTTGAATTCCCATACAAATGCCATTTTCAGGGCAATGGGTAGATTAGGTTTTACTTAATTTTTATTTTGTGTGTTTGGGGGGGGGGGGCTTGTATACTGTTAGAGGTGTTTATTTTTCTTTTGTAGAAAAAGAGCTGATATCTTTAGGGAAATGCCCTACAAAAGGCCCTTTTAAGGGCCCACAAAAGGCCCTTTTAAGGGCCCCTGGTAGTTTATTATTGATTAGTTTTTTTATTTTGGGGTGGTATTTATTTTTTTAACAGGGTATTAGAATAGGAATAGTTTTTATTGTTTTGAATAATTTCGTTTGTTATTTTTTTGTAATGGTAGGTTTTTTATTTTTTGTAATTTTAGTGTTTTTTATTTTTTGTAATTTTAGTGTTTTTTATTTTTTGCAATGTTAGGTTTTAGTGTAATGCAGTTTAGATTTTATTTGACAGGTAAGTTTGTATTTATTTTAACTAGGTAGTTAGTAAATAGTTAATAACTATTTACTAACTAGTCTACCTAGTTAAAATAAATACAAACTTACCTGTGAAATAAAAATAAAACCTGAGCTAGCTACAATATAACTATTCATTATATTGTAGCTAGCTTAGGTTTTATTTCACAGTTAAGTATGTATTTAGTTTTAAATAGGTATTATTTAGTTAATAATTGTAACTTTAATTTAGCTCTATTTTAATTATGTTAAAGTTAGGCAGTGTTAGGGTTAGGGTTACGTTAAGATTAGGTTTAGGGGTTAATAGTTTAATTTAGGTTGTTGCGATGTGGGGGGCTGTCAGTTTAGGGGTTAATAGGTTTATTTAGTGGTAGTGATGTGGGAGGCCAGAGATTTAGGGGTTAATAGGTTTATTATAGTGTCGGTGGTGTCGGGGAGCGGCAGAATAGGGGTTAATAGATTATTATAGTGTGGGTGATGTTGGGGTGCGAGGGAATAGGGTTTAATAACTTTAGTAATGTGGCGGCAATGTCGGGGAGTGGTGGAATGGAGTTAATAAATTGTATTAGTGGCGGCGATGTCGGGGAGCGGCAGATTTGGGGTTAATAACTTTAATATAGTATTTGCGATGCGGGAGGACCTCAGTTTAGGGGTTAATAGATAGTTTATGGGTGTTTAGTGTACTTTGTGACAGTTTAGATATGAGTTTTATGTAACAGTTTTGTAGTGTAAAACTCATAACTACTGCTCTCAGATTGCGAAACGGATCTTGTCAGTATAGGGTGTAACGCAAGCTTTTTAGCCTTACCGCAAAACTTGTAATGGCAGCGCTATGAAAGTCCCATGAAAAAACTTAATTTTTGCATGTGCGGGACTGACGTTACGTTACAGGCTAAAAGGCTTGCAGTACAGCTATACCGACAAGACTTGTAATGCCTGCGGTGCTGTTTTAACGCTGACATTTTTTTCAGCATTAAAACACGAACGCAAAACTTGTAATCTAGGTGTCTGTTAGTTGCGATGTGGGGGAATTGCGGATTAGAGGTTAATAGTTTAAAATGATACTTTGCGATGTGGGGGAATGGCGGTTTAGAGGTTAATACATTTTATTGTTAGTTGCGATGTGGGGGAATGGCAGTTTAGTAGTTAATACATTTATTACAAATTGCGATGTGGGAAGGATGGCGGAAAGAGGGGTTTTGATGTGTCAGGTTTATTTTTAAGAGGCGGGTTAGATTTCAAAGGGAAAAAGGTCTCAAAAAGCACCTTTTTCCTATTTTACACCTAGTTGAGCTGGGTGTAATTTTTGTTAATGTATCGGCAGCCTCCAACAGTGTATTAACGGTTTGCGCTGTCATTGGAAGCCTAGTATTATTTATAGATTAACGGGTTCTGATACTTTCTATGGGACACGAAAATGTTTTAGGCAGCCGAAGTCCGGTTACCAAAATTGAGATGAAAGGGCAGTTGGAAGCAAACGGTGAACAATATTGCTTCCGACAGCATATTTAATGATTTGTGAGCGCATGCAATCCTAATTACGGCTCAATGGAAATGAGCCCTAAGTTACAGAAATATAAATCTAAGTTACAATAGAAAAATACCACTTGTTTGGGGGTGCTAACTTCTGGGATGAATGGTGAATAGATTTGAAGTGTTCCCCATTCCCCCAAGAAAGTATATTCCCCAAACAAGTAGTATCTCTAGGTGCCTCATGAAATTGCCGACAATATACAAAAAGGGCGACTTGATCTCCTGCACCCTGCTCGATCGGCACCCCTTTTAAGAAGCGGCAGACTGGGGCTCAATTCCAGTCCGGCTCTGAATTCCAGGAGCCTGGCTAAGTTGGCAAGGTTTTGCCGGCCCCCCAGCGGTTGGCTGCGGGCATTTTAGCGCATCATTGTGAGATATTATTTAAACATTGATTATTATTTTAGCGACATAGCTTCATAGTTATAATGGGGAGGTTTATTATTTAGTATAGTTTATTATAGTGAGTTATTTTTTGACAGTAGGCAGTACGTGCGAGTTAGCTGTGGTGTTCCAGAGGAGTGTAGTTTAGACATTACATCAGTGTAGGCAGTATTAGGTATTTAGCTGGGCATTACCGGGGTGTGTAGGTTAGGCGTGACCTAGGTGTAGACGGTCAGGGGGAGTTAGCTGGGTGGTGCAGGGGGAGTGTAGGTTAGCTGTGACGTAGGTGTAGGCGGTCGGTGGGAGTTGGCGTGGCAGAGCAGGGGGAGTGTTTCTTAGGTGTGACGTAGATATAGTCTTCAGAGGGAGTTAGCGCAGAGTGCTAGTGGGAGTAGCCTGCACTTTGATTTGGACACATCAACACAAGATCAATACAGGGAGTGCAGAATTATTAGGCAAATGAGTATTTTGACCACATCATCCTCTTTATGCATGTTGTCTTACTCCAAGCTGTATAGGCTCGAAAGCCTAGTACCAATTAAGCATATTAGGTGATGTGCATCTCTGTAATGAGAAGGGGTGTGGTCTAATGACATCAACACCCTATATCAGGTGTGCATAATTATTAGGCAACTTCCTTTCCTTTGGCAAAATGGGTCAAAAGACGGACTTGACAGGCTCAGAAAAGTCAAAAATAGTGATATATCTTGCAGAGGGATGCAGCACTCTTAAAATTGCAAAGCTTCTGAAGCGTGATCATCGAACAATCAAGCGTTTCATTCAAAATAGTCAACAGGGTCGCAAGAAGCGTGTGGAAAAACCAAGGCACAAAATAACTGCCCATGAACTGAGAAAAGTCAAGCGTGCAGCTGCCAAGATGCCACTTGCCACCAGTTTGGCCATATTTCAGAGCTGCAACATCACTGGAGTGCCCAAAAGCACAAGGTGTGCAATACTCAGAGACATGGCCAAGGTAAGAAAGGCTGAAAGACGACCACCACTGAACAAGACACACAAGCTGAAACGTCAAGACTGGGCCAAGAAATATCTCAAGACTGATTTTTCTAAGGTTTTATGGACTGATGAAATGAGAGTGAGTCTTGATGGGCCAGATGGATGGGCCCGTGGCTGGATTGGTAAAGGGCAGAGAGCTCCAGTCCGACTCAGACGCCAGCAAGGTGGAGGTGGAGTACTGGTTTGGGCTGGTATCATCAAAGATGAGCTTGTGGGGCATTTTCGGGTTGAGGATGGAGTCAAGCTCAACTCCCAGTCCTACTGCCAGTTTCTGGAAGACACCTTCTTCAAGCAGTGGTACAAGAAGAAGTCTGCATCCTTCAAGAAAAACATGATTTTCATGCAGGACAATGCTCCATCACACGCGTCCAAGTACTCCACAGCGTGGCTGGCAAGAAAGAAGAAAATCTAATGGCATGGCCTCCTTGTTCACCTGATCTGAACCCCATTGAGAACCTGTGGTCCATCATCAAATGTGAGATTTACAAGGAGGGAAAACAGTACACCTCTCTGAACAGTGTCTGGGAGGCTGTGGTTGCTGCTGCATGCAATGTTGATGGTGAAAAGATCAAAACACTGACAGAATCCATGGATGGCAGGCTTTTGAGTGTCCTTGCAAAGAAAGGTGGCTATATTGGTCACTGATTTGTTTTTGTTTTGTTTTTGAATGTCAGAAATGTATATTTGTGAATGTTGAGATGCTATATTGGTTTCACTGGTAAAAAAAAATAATTGAAATGGGTATATATTTGTTTTTTGTAAAGTTGCCTAATAATTATGCACAGTAATAGTCACCTGCACACACAGATATCCCCCTAAAATAGCTATAACTAAAACAAACTAAAAACTACTTCCAAAACTATTCAGCTTTGATATTAATGAGTTTTTTGGGTTCATTGAGAACATGGTTGTTGTTCAATAATAAAATTAATCCTCAAAAATACAACTTGCCTAATAATTCTGCACTCCCTGTATGTTTGAAGTAGCGAAGTGCAGGTTGCGAGGAGGGTAGCAGCATTTTTTTCTCGCCAGGTATCAGCTGTCGAGTCTATATCACCTGTGCTAGTAAGTGTAGGTGTAATTAAACTTAGGTCCCCACAACAATATTTGAAGTGTGCAGACATGGAAACTAATTTTAGTTTCAGTGAGTGCACTGTTTGTGCCGTGTATGCCCACTTAAAATAGACTCTCCCCATTCACAGTAAAATGCAAACGAGCATGTGTTTTGAAATCATGCACCCATTGACTTCTATGGGAGCATTGCTCGAACACGCCACTTTTCTTAGAATATCTCGACAGACCATGGGATTATGAGGCCTTGAATATCGGGGCCTGTATGTATTTAAATATTTTAATCTTGCATAGAGTAAATAATTGGTCTCACCATTTTGTAACCTAGGTTTCCCTTATTTAACTTTCTCTGTCAGCTAAAATAAATCAGAGTGTGCAAACAATGGCTGCGTCTAATATAGCAGTCTGTACTTCCAATTTTCAGAGGAATAGGAAAGCCCATATTCAGTATTAAATTACAGGAAAAGAGGACAATAGAAATAATAAAAGTATATTGCAAAGCATTTGCCTACACATTTATTTTATGATTCAGGGGTTAATGTCCCTTTAAACCAGGGAGTATTTTTATTTTAGCAATTTGATGTTAGAATAGCAATCTTCTATCTTCTAGCACATGTATGCTGACTGAGATGGAAACAGAGAGAAAATTGCCAGAGGTCGTCTATAGATATCTAACATATCACTGTAGGTCGTTGTCAGAATGTTATTATTCTTCTTCAGATGATTTTTTATTTATTTTTACAATATTTCAACATTAGTTTCTGATGGGAAAATTTTACAATTCAAATAAATTATTTTGTTATATCAGTGCTATAAAAAAAATGTAATGCTTAAAAATTGGCAATTTAAATGTAATATTTAACATTCACTGAAGTCTACTCCCAAAGCTATGTTTTCTATGGATGGAACAATTAAACGTTACTTTTAACTAACCTCTATACAGTATTGGCATTTCACACTATCTTGTTCATAGAAAACACAACACAACACAAAATATTGCACAAACTGGAAGAAGACACAGTGGAGTCATGTCAGACTAGAGTGGCATGACCTAATTATTATAGGCAGCTCCAATTAAGGGCACTGTACTGCCAAGGTCAAACCATGACATGATGCCAGTGTCCTTCAGACTCCACTGCACATACATCACCATAGAAGCTACTAGCTACAACAAACACTGCTACTAAATATATCAGTTATATAACATATCAATGGAAAATCTAAAAATGTCTTTATAATTTTTTTTGAATGTCAGAAATGTATATTTGTGAATGTTGAGATGTTATATTGGTTTCACTGGTAAAAATAAATAATTGAAATGGGTATATATTTGTTTTTTGTTAAGTTGCCTAATAATTATGCACAGTAATAGTCACCTGCACACACAGATATCCCCCTAAAATAGCTATAACTAAAAACAAACTAAAAACTACTTCCAAAATCATTCAGCTTTGATATTAATGAGTTTTTTGGGTTCATTGAGAACATGGTTGTTGTTCAATAATAAAATGAATCCTCAAAAATACAACTTGCCTAATAATTCTGCACTCCCTGTATTATTAGTTATCATTGAGTATAATATATTGAGGGGGGGAATATTTTTTTTGCACAGGAGTCCAAAATGTTATAGTTATTCCACATACTGTGATTGTTTTGTACACAGAAATAGCTTCCACCACTGTTAATAAGCAAGCAGCTAATGTCCAATTCCAAGCAAGCAACTAAAGAATACATAAAAGCTAAATGTAATTGACTAAACCCCAGAACAGGTCCAGGCCCCCATTTATTTATTATTTATTTATTGAAATTATTATTTTGTGTAGACGCTTCTGTAAATGCATAATCCTGGCCCAGAATGCCTCCCTTATTTGTTGACAGTCATGAGCATATTGCAATATACATACATATTGGTGCAATACTGGTCAGTGGGATAGACACTGGCTGATAAGTAATATTCCCACATCCAAAAAACAAATATGGGATAGGGTAAAACCTGAAAAGTAACAGGACCTAACAGGCTTGAAAGGAAATATAATAAGACAAATGGTTAAAAAAAGAAAAAACTAAATATTATGATGTCTTTTAAAGTGAAAGTTTCTTGCATTTTTACACAAAATTATTATTTTTTTTTACTTACAATGTACACTTGGATATGAATTTCATGTAGCCCATGGTCATTCTCCCTTCTAGCCTTATGAAAATGGTGTGTTTGGTTGGTTTGGTTATTTAGGAAGTAAGGTTTCTGTTGTTTTTCTCATTAGAATAGACACTTGGACGTGGATTCTGTTGTGGTTCTGTGGCTCATTATCTTAAAGTCTCACTACAGAATACACATTCAAGTGTCGGTGGTAGACAAAAAAATGTTTTACACAAAACATTTCCCCCTACCCCTCCAGAATGAATGCTTAAAAGTAGATTACGTGGATGGTCTGTTAATCACCTCTAAAATATTGTTTGAAGGTTCTTTATTGTTTTTAAAATAGTTTTTCTTATTGCACATCTGTTCTGGCCTGTTTTGTCTCTGCCTTTTATGAATCCTTAAAAATAGCTGTATATTCCCAGCATAGGGATATCTATATACAACAAAGCTGTAATATTTATTTTTTTAACAGGTACTATATGCTGTCATATACATACCAGAGTTATAGGCCTCTAGTCATCAAGCCGTCAACCGCAAATACGCTGGAATTTCGCAGCGTATTTGTGGCGAGGCTGATTCGCTGTATTTATCAAGCCCTACAGCCCGGCAAAAGTAGAATATAGTGACGTAACATACGATCCGCCGGACTCAGTCCGACACAGATAGATGGTTACGTCACTACAGATGTTCCGAACGCAAGTTCGGCACAATCTGACTACTTTTGCTAGTTATCAAAGAACTAGCAGGTACGCTCGCCACTATTCTGGGCCAGCATACCTGGTTTTCAATCAGCTGCCCTGGAGGCGGCGGATCCCATAGGAATCAATGGGAGTCTGACAGCAGCGAAAGCTCATGTTCGCTGCTGCCCGATATCCCATTGATTCCTATGGGAAGTGTCTGCACCCTAATTGACCTCGCATTCTATTGGCTGATCCAATCAGCCAATCGGATTGAACTTCAATCCGATTGGCTTATAACATCAGCCAATAGGATTTTTCCTACCTTAATTCCGATTGGCTGATAGAATCCTATCAGCCAATCGGAATTGAAGAGAGACGCCATCTTGGATGACATCATTTAAAGGAACCTTCATTCAGTGTTAGGACATTGGAAGAAGAGGATCGCTCCGCGTCAGCTGGATTAAAGATGGTTCCGCTCCGCTCCCGTTGATTGAAGATAGAAGATGCCGCTTGGATGAAGACATCTGCCGCTTGGAGGACCTCTTCTGCCCGGATTCGATGAAGACTTCTGGATGGATTGGATGACCGCTTGTGCCCGGCTGGGTGAAGACGGCTCAAGGTAGGGTGATCTTCAAGGGGGTAGTGTTAGGTTTTTTTAAGGGGGGATCGGGTGGGTTTTAGAGTAGGAGTGTGTGGGTGGTGGGTTTTTAATGTTGGGGGTGGTTGTATTTCTTTTTTTTACAGGTAAAAGAGTTGATTACTTTGGGGCAATGCCCCACAAAAGGCCCTTTTAAGGGCTGGTAAAAGAGCTGATTACTTTGGGGCAATGCCCCACAAAAGGCCCTTTTAAGGGCTATTTGTAATTTAGTTTAGGGTAGGGAATTTTATTATTTTGGGGGGCTTTTTTATTTTATTAGGGGGCTTAGATTAGGTGTAATTAGTTTAAAATTCTTTTAATTTTTTTTATTTTCTGTAATTTAGAGTTTTTTGTTTTTTGTACTTTAGTTATTTTTAGTTAATTTTATTTAATGTTAGGTAATTGTAGTTAATTAATTTAATTTATTTAATGATAGTGTAGTGTTAGGTGTAATTGTAACTTAGGTTAGGATTTATTTTACAGGTATATTTGTAGTTATTTTAGCTTGGTAGCTATTAAATAGTTAATTAGTTAAATATTTAATAGCTATTGTACCTAGTTAAAATAAATACAAAGTTGCCTGTAAAATAAAAATAAACCCTAAAATAGCTACAATGTAATTATTAATTATATTGTAGCTATCTTACGGCTAAATTTGGAGTTTGGCGGTAGCCGTGAAAACCAGCGTTAGAGGCTCCTAACGCTGGTTTTAGGCTACCGTCGGTATTTGGAGTCACTCAAAAAAGGGTCTAACGCTCACTTTTCCGCCGCGACTTTTCCATACCGCAGATCCCCTTACGTCATTTGTGTATCCTATCTTTTCAATGGGATCTTTCTAACTCCGGTATTTAGAGTCGTGTCTGAAGTGAGCGTTAGAATTCTAACGACAAAACTCCAGCCGCAGAAAAAAGTCAGTAGTTAAGAGCTTTCTGGGCTAACGCCGGTTCATAAAGCTCTTAACTACTGTGCTCTAAAGTACACTAACACCCATAAACTATCTATGTACCCCTAAACCGAGGTCCCCCCACATCGCCGCCACTCGATTAAATTTTTTTAACCCCTAATCTGCCGACCGCCACCTACGTTATACTTATGTACCCCTAATCTGCTGCCCCTAACACCGCCGACCCCTGTATTATATTTATTAACCCCTAACCTGCCCCCCACAACGTCGCCGCCAGCTACCTACAATAATTAACCCCTAATCTGCCGACCGCAAAGCGCCGCCACCTACATTATAGCTATGTACCCCTAATCTGCTGCCCCTAACACCGCCGACCCCTATATTATATTTATTAACCCCTAATCTGCCGCCCTCAACGTCGCCTCCACCTGCCTACACTTATTAACCCCTAATCTGCCGACCGGAGCTCACCGCTATTCTAATAAATGTATTAACCCCTAAAGCTAAGTCTAACCCTAACACTAACACCCCCCTAAGTTAAATATAATTTAAATCTAACGAAATTAATTAACTCTTATTAAATAAATTATTCCTATTTAAAGCTAAATACTTACCTGTAAAATAAATCCTAATATAGCTACAATATAAATTATAAGTATATTATAGCTATTTTAGGATTTATATTTATTTTACAGGTAACTTTGTATTTATTTTAACCAGGTACAATAGCTATTAAATAGTTAAGAACTATTTAATAGCTACCTAGTTAAAATAATTACAAAATTACCTGTAAAATAAATCCTAACCTAAGTTACAATTAAACCTAACACTACACTATCAATAAATTAATTAAATAAAATACCTTCAATTACCTACAATTAAACCTAACACTACACTATCAATAAATTAATTAAATACAATACCTACAAATAACTACAATGAAATAAACTAACTAAAGTACAAAAAATAAAAAAGAACTAAGTTACGAAAAATAAAAAAATATTTACAAACATAAGAAAAATATTACAACAATTTTAAACTAATTACACCTACTCTAAGTCCCCTAATAAAATAACAAAGACCCCAAAAATAAAAAAATGCCCTACCCTATTCTAAATTACTAAAGTTCAAAGCTCTTTTACCTTACCAGCCCTGAACAGGGCCCTTTGCGGGGCATGCCCCAAGAAGTTCAGCTCTTTTGCCTGTAAAAAAACATACAATACCCCCCCAACATTACAACCCACCACCCACATACCCCTAATCTAACACAAACCCCCCTTAAATAAACCTAACACTAAGCCCCTGAAGATCTTCCTACCTTATCTTCACCATACCAGGTTCACCGATCGATCCAGAAGAGCTCCTCCGATGTCCTGATCGAAGCCCAAGCGGGGGGCTGAAGAGGTCCATGATCCGGCTGAAGTCATCATCCAAGCGGGAGTTGAAGAGGTCCATGATCCGGCTGAAGTCTTCATCCAAGCGGGAGCTGAAGAGGTCCATGATCCGGATGAAGTCTTCTATCAACAGCATCTTCAATCTTCTTTCTTCGGGAGCCAACATCTTACATCCGATGTGGAACATCCTCTTCTCCCGATGCCTACTAGCCGAATGACGGTTCCTTTAAATGACGTCATCCAAGATGGCGTCCCTTGAATTCCGATTGGCTGATAGGATTCTATCAGCCAATCGGAATTAAGGTAGGAATATTCTGATTGGCTGATGGAATCAGCCAATCAGAATCAAGTTCAATCCGATTGGCTGATTCAATCAGCCAATCAGATTGAGCTTGCATTCTATTGGCTGTTCCGATCAGCCAATAGAATGCAAGCTCAATCTGATTGGCTGATTGAATCAGCCAATCGGATTGAACTTGATTCTGATTGGCTGATTCCATCAGCCAATCAGAATATTCCTACCTTAATTCTGATTGGCTGATAGAATCCTATCAGCCAATCGGAATTCGAGGGACGCTATCTTGGATGACGTCATTTAAAGGAACCGTCATTCGGCTAGTAGGCGTCGGGAGAAGAGGATGTTCCGCGTCGGATGGAAGATGATGGCTCCCGAAGAAAGAAGATTGAAGATGCCGTTGATAGAAGACTTCATCCGGATCATGGACCTCTTCAGCTCCCGCTTGGATGAAGACTTCAGCTGGATCATGGACCTCTTCAACTCCCGCTTGGATGATGACTTCAGCCGGATCATGGACCTCTTCAGCCCCCCGCTTGGGCTTGGATCAGGACATCGGAGGAGCTCTTCTGGATTGATCGGTGAACCTGGTATGGTGAAGATAAGGTAGGAAGATCTTTAGGGGCTTAGTGTTAGGTTTATTTAAGGGGGGTTTGGGTTAGATTAGGGGTATGTGGGTGGTGGGTTGTAATGTTGGGGGGGGGGTATTGTATGTTTTTTTTTACAGGCAAAAGAGCTGAACTTCTTGGGGCATGCCCCGCAAAGGGCCCTGTTCAGGGCTGGCAAGGTAAAAGAGCTTGTTCAGGGCTGGTAAGCTAAAAGAGCTTTAACTTTAGTAATTTAGAATAGGGTAGGGCATTTTTTTATTTTGGGGTCTTTGTTATTTTATTAGGGGGCTTAGAGTAGGTGTAATTAGTTTAAAATTGTAATATTTTTCTTATGTTTGTAAATATTTTTTTATTTTTTGTAACTTAGTTCTTTTTTATTTTTTGTACTTTAGTTAGTTTATTTCATTTTAGTTATTTGTAGGTATTGTATGTAATTAATTTATTGATAGTGTAGTGTTAGGTTTAATTGTAGGTAATTGTAGGTATTTTATTTAATTAATTTATTGAAAGTGTAGTGTTAGGTTTAATTGTAACTTAGGTTAGGATTTATTTTACAGGTAATTTTGTAATTATTTTAACTATTTTAGCTATTAAATAGTTCTTAACTATTTAATAGCTATTGTACCTGGTTAAAATAAATACAAAGTTACCTGTAAAATAAATATTAATCCTAAAATAGCTATAATATAATTATAATTTGTATTGTAGCTATATTAGGGTTTATTTTACAGGTAAGTATTTAGCTTTAAATAGGAATAATTTATTTAATAAGAGTTAATTAATTTCGTTAGATTTAAATTATATTTAACTTAGGGGGGTGTTAGTGTTAGGGTTAGACTTAGCTTTAGGGGTTAATACATTTATTAGAATAGCGGCGAGATTCGGTTTGCAAATTAGGGGTTAATAATTGAAGTTAGGTGTCGGCGATGTTAGGGAGGGCAGATTAGGGGTTAATACTATTTATTATAGGGTTAGTGAGGCGGATTAGGGGTTAATAACTTTATAATAATAGCGGTGCGGTCCGCTCGGCAGATTAGGGGTTAATAAGTGTAGGCAGGTGGAGGCGACGTTGTGGGGGGCAGATTAGGGGTTAATAAATATAATATAGGGGTCGGCGGTGTTAGGGGCAGCAGATTAGGGGTACATAGGGATAATGTAAGTAGCTGCGGTTTACGGAGCGGCAGATTAGGGGTTAAAAATAATATACAGGGGTCAGCGATAGCGGGGGCGGCAGAATAGGGGTTAATAAGTGTAAGGTTAGGGGTGTTTAGACTCGGGGTACATGTTAGAGTGTTAGGTGCAGACGTAGGAAGTGTTTCCCCATAGCAAACAATGGGGCTGCGTTAGGAGCTGAACGCAGCTTTTTTGCAGGTGTTAGGTGTTTTTTTCAGCTCAAACAGCCCCATTGTTTCCTATGGGGGAATCGTGCACGAGCACGTTTTTGAGGCTGGCCGCGTCCGTAAGCAACTCTGGTATCGAGAGTTGCAGTGGCGTTAAATATGCTCTACGCTCCTTTTTGGAGCCTAACGCAGCCATTCTGTGGACTCTCAATACCAGAGTTATTTTAAAGGTGCGGCCAGAAAAAAGCCAGCGTTAGCTTTTCGGGTCGTTACCGACAAAACTCCAAATCTAGCCGTTAGGGTTTATCTTACAGGTAGTTATTTAGTTTTAAATAGGAATAATGTAGTTAATTATAGGAATATTTATTTAGATTAATTTAAATAATATTTAAGTTAGGGGGGTGTTAGGTTTAGGGTTAGACTTAGGTTTAGGGGTTAATTCATTTAATATAGTGGCGGTGGTGTAGGGGGGTAGATTAGGGGTTAATCAATGTACTGTAAGTGGCGGCGGTGTAGGGGGGGCAGGATAGGGGTTAATAAATGTAATGTAGGTGGTGGCGGAGGGCTCCGGGTGCAGCAGTTTAGGGGTTAAACATTTAATTTATTTACGGTGGGGTCTGGGATCGGCAGGATAAGGGTTAATAACTTTAGGTAGGTGGCGGCGGTATAGGGGGTAGATTAGGGATTAATAGTTATAATGTAGGTGGCGATGGGGTCCGGGAGCGGCGGTTTAGGGGTTCATATATTTATTATAGTGGCGGCGGGGTCCAGGAATGGCGGTTTAGGGGTTAATATATTTATTATAGTTGCGGAGGGGTCCGGGAGCGGTGGTTTAGGGGTTAATAACTTTATTTAGTTGTGGGGGGCTCCGGGAATGGCGGTATAGGGGGTAAAACAGTATAGTATAGTGTGGGTGCTTAGTGACAGGCTAGCAAGAAAGCTGCGAAGAAGCTGATGAGCAGCGAGATCGATGACTGTCAGTTAACAACAGTTAATCATCGCTCCAAACTTGGTGCACGGCTTCTTGACAGCTTTCTTGATAACTTTGGCGAACGTATTCAGGTCTGCTGCGGCGATGTAAGGCGAGCTTAGGCGAGCGTATTGGGCCGGCAAATGCAGGTAAATATGGAGCTTCATAACTAGAGGCCATAGCATCTAGTGGCAGAAGTTACACAATGATTGGTCATACTGCCCAGCCATAAGGAACTGCTAAATATAAGGACACCTTTATTGCAGTTAGCAACTAAACAATGGTGCTCTGAATAATCAAGCTGCTAAAGTGGATTCACAATAAAAACATCTGCTCTTCCTACTTGCTTTATACCAGAGCCATTATAGTGTCTTGCATAATATCTTGCCCCTAATGTTTACAGTCATATGACAGTGGAACATTTATAAGATGGCTGTGTATATTTAAAAGTTTTATTCAGCTTCCTATAATACTCGAGAAAGAAAAAGGATGTAAATCTCCCTTTGAATCCGCCCCCCCAAAAAAAAGTTTAAAAATAATGTTTGCAACATACTTTCAATGCTTGTTTTACCAGTAATGTAATGATGAAAAGTTGTCCGAAAATTGTGCATGTTTCAAATATCAGAAGCCTAAGCCTAATACATTATCACTGTAGCTGCTCACATTCAAAGGGTACACCATTTGACAGCAAATGAATGGAAATTTTGTTATCAAAATGTATGCTGAGGCTATACAGCTCCAAGTTAATAAACATTACAAATACACACATTATTGTATCTCACTCTATTTATTTGAAAGAAATCATAATCATTTCCATATATATTTAAAGGGTCATAAAACCCAAAATGTTTCTTTCATGAATCAGATAGCACATATTAAACAACTTTCCAATTTACTTCAATTATCTAATTTTCTTTGTTTTCTTGTTATCCTTTGTTGAAAATCAGGGATGTAAGCTCAGGAGTGTACATGTGTCTGCAGCACTATATTGCAGCAGTTTTGCAACGATGTCATACATTAGCAAGATGTCAGCACTATTTCCTGTCATTAGCAATTCAGGCATGTGCACGCTACCTACCAAGGTATCTCTTCAACAAACAATAACATGAGAAGGAAGCTAATTTGCTAATAGAAGTAAATTGAACAATGAAAGACATTTTTTTTAATTTCATGTCCCTTTAATTCTCTTAAAAGAAAAAGAAAATAAACATTTTAAACTCATTTTGGTACAGAGTGTCAAACCCAACATGACATAAAAAGCTTTAGTTCAAAGTGTCTGCTTCACTATTTTAGATATCCTAAATATTTGTTTTTAAAAACTGAAGTTTTGGTAATGGAACATGAAAAAAAGTATTTCAGCACTGAAAGCACTGTGCTTAACAGCCTATCATTTGAAAAAAATAATGCCTTATATAAATACCTCTTTGGTGCACTTGGATATTACACTTTTAAAATAGGATTCACTCTCTGTGCCTATAAATATGTGATAGAAAAGACAGTGTGATATAATTCAGCCGAGAGCAAGATTTTTTTATCAAGGAATGTTTAATCATCAAACTCCTATGAATGAATTTAAAAAGGCATTTTATAGATTTCTTAAGAGTATAGGCTAATTGAAGAAGCTTGTATGTTTTGTTCCTAGATTATTACAGAGACAGATACTTTGCTAAACACACTTGTGTGAAAAATATGTATTGCCTACATTTTTTTTATATTGATATTTTGTCTAAAACCTTCACAAACTGTTAGGTTAGGACAGAGTTGTAAGGTTCAGAAGCCAGGAAATCAAATTGTATTTCAAAATAACCCAAATGAAAGTGCAGCATTTTAATTGCCTGAATAAATATGAAGTTACAGCTGTTTCAATTTAAATGAACCTACTTGTATCAGTTATGAACTTTCTATCAATGCTCGTTTGGTGAACATCTCAAAAAAAGAGAATTAGTAGTGTGTTCACTGGCATCAGGGGCCCAGCGTGCTAGGGGGCCCAGGCCCCAACATGCCACTAGACTTTTTTTTCCATTGCAGCAGCACTACGGTAGTGCTAGCATGGAAACATTTAAGGCAGCTACAGTCAGGTACAGGGGAGTAGCACCAGTAGCTGCAGTCAGAGACAAGGCAGTAGCCCTAGTATGTTAACTTTTAGGGCAGTCAGTGAAATTTTTCCCACCCTTGGGCTGGTATTTTACTCTGTATATACTTCTAGGGAAGGAATGACTGTGTGGCTGCTATGCAGAGGACAATGTGGCAGCGCAAATTGAGGTAGGCTTTGAATAAGTTGACCAGATGTCCCTATTTCTTAGGGACAGTCCTGAGTTTGGGCAGTATGCCCCTAATTTTTGAAAGGACCAAGCTATGATGATCAGATTGTTCTGAATTTGCCTGAATGAGTTTCCTTTCCATTGTCCAAGTGTGTGAATGACAAGAATCAACTTGAATTTCCAAAAAATCAACTGCAGTTACTTCTTCAATCATTGCTTTTGCATATCACAGTTTACATTCTCAGTGACAGCAGAAAGTTGTAGTTAACTTACTCTTTGCCTTGTGGAGTATGGCTGGTATGCAGCTGGTGGAGGAGGGTTGAATGAGTTTGGTCCATTTTTACATGGAGCCTCCACTTTTACTGACCAGCAGGTTGACAGAGCTGGAACAGTCCATAGTGCTCTAGTGATCTTCATAGTGGTGATAAGTGCCTGTCTGCTGCTGCTATACTGGGACCATCTGTGTGAATTACAGTGTGTGCAGTGCTAGGGAAGGCCTAAACTTATATGTAATATGTTTGGGACTGGTGGACTTACAGCTACACCATGGGTTGGCATATAGACTCAGGGGATAATATAGCTCTCCGTATTCAGCATTGCACCAGCAACTCTTGTGAGCTGCTGGTGTAACGCCGCCCCCTGCAGACTCGCGGCCAATCCAGCAGGGGGTGTCAATCAATCCGATGGTACTTGATCGGGTTAAATTCTGGCAATTCCTGTCCGCCTCATCAGAGCAGGCGGACAGGGTTATGGAGCAGGGGCGGGGCGTCAAGTTCCCATTCTTGGGAACTGCTGGTGCAATGCCGCCCCCTGCCGCTAGCAGGGGGTGTCAATCAACCCGATCGTATTGGATTGGGTTGATTTCTGTCCACCGCCTCATAGCAGGCGGACAGGTTATGGAGTATGGAGTAGCGGCCTTTAGACCGCTGCTTCATAACTTCTGTTTCTGGTGAGCCTGAAGGCATCAAGCTCTGTACGGAGCTTGATAAATATGCCCCATACACTCAGGGGATAATATGTTTGGGGCTAGCAGACTTACAGCTACACCATGGGTAGCATTCAGACTCAGGGGATAATATATTTGGGGCTTTCGGACTTACAGCTACACCATGGGCTGGCATACAGAGGCAGCTGACAATCAATGGTAACTGGATGGTGCCTGTGAAATGGTATTTTCTCTCATTAAAAGTATATGCAGCAGTGACAAGTGTCGAAACTCTGAAGGCAATTGTAGTGTTTTTAAGATGCTTCTGATAAAGAAAGACCTTATGCAATGCAGCCCCCTGCTCGCTGGCAGCCAATCCCCCTGATAGCCGGGGCTGTCAATTATCCCAATCTGATTGATATGATTTAAATCCACCACCTTTTAGGTGGTTGACAGGATAAGAAGCGCTGCTACTTAACTATCTAAAACACCGGAGGCCCCGAAGCTGCTTTCACAGCTTGATAAATGGGGCCCCTTGACTTCAATCAATATTATTTGTGCAGTGCATATGTAACAACATTTTTGCAGTTAAAGTTGTTAAAATTGAGAGTGAACTTGTCTCTGTTGTAATTTCCTGTTCAGAGCTGTATGATACAATAGGCTATGTCTGCATCTACTGAGAAACACAAGCAGGCAATCTCTACTCGTTTATATGATCAAGACTCACATGTGATGGTCACTGACAACATCTTTATTTTCTCTTAAAAAGATATGAAACCCAAACATTTTCTTTTGTGATTAAGACAGAGCAAACAATTTTAAAAATATTTTAAATTTACTTCTATTATCAAATTCTCTTTGTTCCCATGATATTCTTTGTTGAAGAGATACTTAGGTACTTTATGTCTCTGGAGCACTATATGGCAGGAAATAGTGCTGCTCTCTAGGGCTCTTGCAAATGGATAACATTCTAACATATCTGCTGCCATATAATGCTACAGACATATGCGCACTCCTGACCTTCAGTCCCTGTTTCTCCAAAAAGCATAACAAGAGAATAAAGAAAATGTGATAATAGAAGTAAACTAAAAAGTTGTTTAAAATTACATCCTCTGACATTCCCTGGGGCTCTAGTGGTTCCGGTGGAGGAGGAGCAAAGCTCACGCTGCTGAGCTCTCTACTCCAGTCCTACAGCACCTGGCGGTGGGATTTTTTGCGCCTCCCCTTTCACTGGGGTTGCTACCTGGATAGTTTGGACCGTCACCTCCGGGCCCATTCAGTGGAATTTCAACCCACTGTAAAGCCAGCTGAAAAGGACCTACAATTTGGCTTAGTCAGCACAGCAATTGGCTTCATTACCGCAAATACGTTTTTCAACATTGGCCACCTTTCCTCCCCTGTGAATGCTGCATAAAAGGAGACGAGAAAAGCATCTAGCCTGTTTGAAAGCATTCTGGACCCTCTTGCGCCCCTGTGAATGGGCAAATGTCAATTGCTCTGTGCTATTACTTCTTAGGTACTAGTAAAGGTCTTCCAATCTTAACAAAACTGGCAGCAGATTGGAACGCATTAATTCCTCAAAGCAATGTTGAACCAAAGTTGCTCCAAATGTCAATTAATAAAATTGCTCAGACTACACTCTCTGCCACCTAGCGTGAATCACAGGTTAAACTTCTTCACAGAGCATATTTTACTCCTGGGAGAGGCCTTAGATGTGGTAATCCTGGATTTAATAAATGCCCTAAATGTTCATACCCTGCAGCAGATCTAACCCATATGATCTGGTCATGCCCAAAAATAAGAAACTTTTGGTTTACACTAGAATATTGGTTAAAAAATGTATTAAAGATAGCCCCCGTGGCCCTATCACTTTTCCAGATAGTATTCTGTCTAAATAAGGCATCTGGTAAGCAAATCAGCGAAAAAGTAGTAATCTCCTCTATTCTTGCTACCAGATACTTAATCTGCAAAAAAATGGAAAAGTCGAGCACTTCCAAGCATTATCGAAGTCTAGAACTGTATGAAAAAAAATGTATACTTGAGCAAAGGGATACAAATATAGATAATGAACAGGATATTCAGAAATTCTTTAGCAAATGGGCAATATTTTGAAAGATATTTCCAACTACTGAAATAAATCAAATAATTTTTCCATTTCAAAATTCAGAAACAGTCCTACTAGGGAACTGGTAGGTGGTTAGAGGGAACGGAGGAGGGAGACTGGGCCAATGGGGTTTTCCCCCCCTTTTTTTTGTTTTTTTGTTAATATGTCTGTTTTGGTTGGTTTATTTTCTGTTTGGGTTTATTTTAATTTAGGGGAAAAAATAAAATAAAAATAACCAACAGAGTATATCTATATAATCAATTGATGTTAGCTTCTTACAGATTATTTATTTTGGTCAAATAAGGACTTGTTGATTTTGTACTAACTTTCATTATGTTTTTACATTGATATGAATATAACATTCTGTAAGTATTGTTCTTGGTTTTTTTTTATGACACCCTATGGGGTGTGTTGGAAGAGCCAATGTTATTTTTGTGTCATATCTACACTGTTGGATTATAAATAAAGAATTATAAAATTAAAATTACATCGTCTATCTGAATCATGAAAGAATCATTTTTTGGTTTCATATTCCTTAAAGCTCACTTGTCTTTTCTGCAGCTCCACTAATTCTAAATAGATTAAGGGATGGGATATTCCTCAAAACATTCACACTGCTTGCACACCTAGGCACTTAAAGGTGACATCAGGTGACATCCTGTCTACAAGAGTCCTGGAGCTAAACCCAATCTGCTGATTTCTGGTTAGAAATTCCCTAATACTATTTTTATTTATTTATTATTATTTATTATTTATTATCAGGTATTTGTAGAGCGCCAACAGGTTCTGCATCGCTATGAACATGGGTGGTATATAAAAAACGATTACAGGGATCAAATGGGGAGAGAGGGTCCTGCTGAGAGTTGCACTGTTGTAGTCGGCTCTTTTGAAGGTGAACTACAAACAGCTGGGCTCATAGGCTTACATGCTATGGGGTTTTAGGGGATAGCAGTGGAGATAGGAAAGTTAGTGTAGGTTGTAAGCGTCCCTGAATAGTAGAGTCTTCAGGGAGCACTTGAAGCTTTTAAAACTAGGGAGATTCTTGTGGAGCAAGGCAGAGAGTTCCATAAGATGAGAGCCAGTCTTGAGAAATCTTGTAGACGGGAATGTGAGGAGGTAACAAGAGAGGAGGAGAGTAGGAGATCATGAACAGAGCGAAGGGGATGGGAGGGAGAGTATCTGGAGACAAGGTCTGAGATGTAGGGGGGAGCAGTGCAATTGAGGGATTTGTGTGTCAGAGTGTGAATTTTGTGTTTAATCCTGGAGGCAAGAGGAAGCCAGTGAAGGGATTGGCAGAGAGGTGCGGCAGATGAAGAGCGACGTGCAAGGAAGATGAGCCTGGCAGAGGCATTCATTATGGATTGTAAAGGAGCTAGGCGGCAGCTAGGGAGGCCAGAGAGGATAGAGTTGTAGTAGTCGAGGCGGGAAAGGATGAGAGAGTGAATTAAAATCTTTATTGTGTCTTGTGTAAGGAAATGTCTATTTTTAGCGATGTTTTTAAGGTGGAAGTGGCAGGCTTCAGCCAAGGACTGAATGTGAGGAGTGAAAGAAAGATCTGAGTCAAGTGTGACCCCAAGACATTGGGCATGTGATGTTGGGGTAATGATGGAGTTGTCAACAGTTATAGAGACATGGGGGTGGAGATTTTGGAAGAAGGGGGAAAATATGGAGCTCAGTTTTGGAGAGATTTAGCTTGAGGTAGTGAGAGGACATCCAAGATGAGATATGAGAGAGACAGTTAGTGACATGGGTTAGCAAGGAAGGAGATAGTTCTGGTGCAGAGAGGTAGATTTGAGTATCTTCGGCATACAAATGATAATGAAACCCTTGGGACTTTATTAAGGAACCTAGTGAGGACGTGTAGATTGAGAAGAGAAGAGGACTGAGGACAGATCCTTGTGGTACCCCAACAGAAAGAGGTAACGGGTCAGAGGATACCCCAGAGAAGGCTACACTAAAGGTACGGTTAGACAGATAGGAAAAGAACCAAGAGAGAGCTGTGTCACAGATGCCAAAGGATTGGAGGGTATGGAGCAAAAGAGGGTGGTCGACAGTATCAAAGGCTGCAGACAGATCAAGGAGGATAAGTAGAGAGAAGTGGCCTTTTGCTGTAAGTAGGTCATTGGTAACCTTAACAATTGCTGTCTCTGTTGAATGAAGGGTGGCGAAATCCAGATTGCGATGGGTCAAGGAGGGAGTTTATTGTAAGGAAATGGGATAGATGAGCATATACTAGCTTTTCATGAAGTTTGAGGCAAGAGGTAGTAGGGAAATAGGACGGTAGTTGGATGGGGAGGTTGGATCGAGAGAAGGTTGAACTATACCAGTGCTGAGGGAGAGGTTGAAGATGTGTGTGAGTATAGGGCTAAGGGTAGAAGAGAGGGAGGGGAGTAGTTGTGAGGGGATGGGGTTGAGGGGACAGGTAGTAAGGTGAGAGGATAGTATAAGGGCAGAAACTTCATCCTCTGTAACAGGGGCAAAAGAACTAAATTTATGGCTATGTGGGGTTTGGATGATTGTGAGCTTTTGAGGGGGTGGGAGACCGGTAGTATGTTGAGAGCTGATTTCATTTCTGATGGAGTTGATTTTGTTGTTGAAGTAACTGGCAAAATCTTGGGCTGAGAGAAAAGTTGTGGTGGGAGGTGGGGGTTATCAAGGACCGATGTAAGGGTAGAGTTATAGTGGCAGATGGATTCATCAGGATAGGAAAAGAAGGGGATGGAAGAGAGAAGAGGTTCGAGAGAGCTAGCGAGCTGTTGCTGATCTAATGACTTGATTCTTCTGTGAAGTTTAGTGTGAGGGGTAGAAGGAGGGAGAGTTGTAGGGAGGGAAGTGATGGTACAAGTGACAAGGTGGTGGTCAGAAAGAGGAAAAGGTGAGTTTGTGAAGCTTGAGATAGTGCATCGATAACTGTAAATCAGATCAAGGAAGTGACCATCTTTGTGAGTGGGATAATACTAAATGAACAAAGCATGCAATCAAGGCATATGCAACAATATATAGATTGATTATGATCTTATCTCACAGCGTATATACAAATATATACTCTCATCATAAAATCAGTGATCTCAAAGATACAAAGTAATCAGTATTATGTTGCACATTGTTCAAACATCCACATACTCAGTTTTTCACCGTCGCCCTGCACACGATTTGTTTAATCACTATAAATGTGACAGGGTAAGGGGTTGTTCATTCTCCCCAGCGTTCCTTATATTAACAGTGCTTACCATGACAATGCATTCAAGCAGTTGTAATTTTAGACCACAGCCATTCATGCTTATCCAATGGGGTTATATCGTCAGCAATGCAAGTGGCTGCAAAACCAAATGTAAGAGACTCATACATTAGAATTGAAACATGAAACCTTGCTATTATATGTTTCATTATATATGCCACATCAACAACAATCATACCCTAAGGAAGTGGATCACTGTATAAAAAAATAATTTTTTTGCTTTTCGCTCAATCTTTTACACATATTACATGTTACAGGAAGCTTTTAAAGTAAAAATCTTCATTTAATCCATGTAGGCTTAAACTCTGTTAGTTTCTTCTTCTCTGCCACCTTCTGTTGCATCACAAACATGGATGACTTATGTAATGTGTAACACTGTCCCCATGCTGTATTAGCCAATGGGAGGTTTTCACCCTTTTTTTTTCCATGGACGTCTTTGCTTAAATGTCTATAATAGAAAATTAAAGGGTTACATAACAAATCTATTAAAGGGACATACTAGGCATGTGTAACCTGAGCAAATATCATAAAACATCCCCCCTTTAGAACTTGAAATGCTCTTTTTAATATTTTTTTTACTTTACCAAAATATCAAGATCATTTTAATCCCCACTCCTCTCCCCCCGAGAAAAGTTGTAACCCAACTGTACCATGACTTTTCAATGGCATTTCTCCCAAAAAAAATCTAGTAGGGCCCTGCCTCTACTGCCCCTATGGAGAACCCTACACTGGATTTGATTGCCAATGATTAGGTCTTTAATTAATTAAATTATTCTGAGTTAAAAGATCTTTTAGATTCTTTGATCTTCTATTTGTAAGGTAAGCGTTCTTATGACTGCTGCTTCTTAACTTCCGTTTTTACGGTGATCCTTAAATATGGGCCTCCGAAGCAGCATTCGCTGCTTCATAAATAGAGCCCATAGTGTTAAAAGCACATTAACACATGTTTCAAAATTCTTCTTAGCATCACAAGGATTGCAATCTAAGCTATTAGAATGGACCCAAATGTTCAGTGTTCAGTGGATGTCTCTCACATATAGACCTAGTTAACATTGATGTGGTACTTTTTGGAAAATGGTGGAAAAATCTCCATAGACTTTAATGGAGAGGTTTTTAACACCAGTTCCCAGACTTTATCACCTCAATAGAAACTTTTTCCATAAGAGATGGTGAAAGGAAACCAAAATAATATATTCGGAACCATACTATACCCTATTATTTTTATTAGTTGTATTTCCTATGTATTTGTTTTTAAGATATGATACATTCAGGCGCCTTTGCTGCTGATGGACTCTCCTTAAAACTGGAGGACATGAAACTAGTTGAGAGTTCTTGAACATTAATTCTTAACTGGATTTACTTTGCATTTTAGTCTCTGCATAATGACTTCTGCTGGCCTGAAATCTAAGCAGCAACTCCTTTGTCAGCATTCCTTCAGCCTGATATAACCTGAACTCAGTGAATAACAGGGTCATACAAAACAGGACCTATACCTATAGAATGTAAGCTCACAAGTCCACCTGTCCTGTTGATAGTGTTATATAAAGATGGTTTACAGCTTACAGTGACTAAGGCATGGCCCTCTACCCTTATGATTTATGTAAATGTCTTCTGCGTAATATTTTGGCGCTTTATAAATAAATGATAATAATATTAATAAGGTAATTATGAATACATTTAGCTAGTTACCTGAATTTTCAGTCCAACTACACAGCTGTTTCCAAGGTTACCAATTTTGAGAAAACCATTAAGTCTATAGATTAGGTATATAAACAGTTACAAATTCTCAGCATGATTTTTATGTGCATAAGTGAAAAAACATCTATGCAAGTACTTTACAAAATGAAAGGAGAACTGACATATAATTAATGTACACAAAATATTATTTCTTAGATACTACATCTCTAAAACACTTACAGCTAGATTTAGAGTTTTGTCGGTAAAGACCCGCGTAGCTAACGCCGCTTTTTTTCCCAACGCACCCTTAAGACAAAGCTGGTATTTAGAGTTATCTGCGGGGCTGCGTTAGGCTCCAAAAAGGGTGCGTTGAGCCTAATGTAGCTCCACTTCAACCCTCAATACCAGCGTTGCTTACGGTAGCAGTAAGCAGCTAAAACGTGCTCGTGCACGATTCCCCCATAGGAAACAATGGGGCAGTTTGGGATGAAAAAAAACCTAACACCTGCAAAAAAGCAGCGTTCAGCTCCCAACGCAGCCCCATTGTATCCTATGGGGAAACACTTTCTAAGTCTGCACCTAACACCCTAACATGAACCCCGAGTCTAAACACCCCTAACTTTACACTTATTAACCCCTAATCTGCCGCCCCCGCTATAGCTGACACCTGCATTACACAATTAACCCCTAATCTGCCGCTCCGGACACTGCCGCCACCTACATTATCCCTATGTACCCCTAATCTGCTGCCCCCATCGCCGACCCCTATATTATATTTATTAACCCCTAATCTGCACCCCAACGTCGCCGCTACCTTACCTACACTTATTAACCCCTAATCTGCCGACCGGACCTCGCCGGCACTATAATAAATGTATTAACCCCTAAACCGCCGCACTCCCGCCTCGCAAACCCTATAATAAATAGTATTAACCCCTAATCTGCCCTCCCTAACATCGCCACCACCTAATTTCAAGTATTAACCCCTAATCTGCCGACCGGACCTCGCCGCTACTCTAATAAATGTATTAACCCCTAAAGCTAAGTCTAACCCTAACCCTAACACCCCCCTAAGTTAAATATAATTTTAATCTAACGAAATAAATTAAATCTTATTAACTAAAGTATTCCTATTTAAAACTAAATACTTACCTGTAAAATAAACCCTAATATAGCTACAATATAACAAATAATTATATTGTAGCTATTTTAGGATTTATATTTATTTTACAGGCAACTTTGTATTTATTTGAACTAGGTACAATAGCTATTAAATAGTTATTTACTATTTAATAGCTACCTAGTTAAAATAATTACAAAATTACCTGTAAAATAAATCCTAACCTAAGTTACAATTAAACCTAACACTACACTATCATTAAATAAAATACCTACAATTACCTACAATTAAATAAACTAAACTAAATTACAAAAACAAACAAACACTAAATTACAAAAAATAAAAAAAGATTACAAGAATTTTAAGCTAATTACACCTACTCTAAGCCCCCAAATAAAATAACAAAGCCCCCCAAAATAAAAAAATGACCCTACCCTAATCTAAAGTACAAAAGTTAACAGCTCTATTACCAGCCCTTAAAAGGGCTTTTTGCGGGGCATGCCCCAAAGTAATCAGCTCTTTTGCCTGTAAAAAAAAACCCACAATACCACCCCCCAACATTACAACCCACCACCCACATACCCCTACTCTAACCCAAACCCCCCTTAAATAAACCTAACACTACCCCCCTGAAGATCTCCCTACCTTGAGTTGTCTTCACCCAACCAGGCCGAAGTCTTCATCCGATGGGGCAGAAGAGGACATCCAGACCGGCAGACATCTTCATCCAAGCGGCATCTTCTATCTTCATCCATCCAACGAGGAGCGGCTCCATCTTCAAGACCTCCGGCGGGAACATCCTCCTTCCCCGACGACTACCCAACGAATGAAGGTTCCTTTAAGTGACGTCATCCAAGATGGCATCCCTCGAATTCCAATTGGCTGATAGGATTCTATCAGCCAATCGGAATTAAGGTAGGAAAAATCTGATTGGCTGATTGAATCAAGTTCAATCCGATTGGCTGATCCAATCAGCCAATCAGATTGAGCTCGCATTCTATTGGCTGTTCCGATCAGCCAATAGAATGCAAGCTCAATCTGATTGGCTGATTCAATTAGCCAGTCAGATTTTTCCTACCTTAATTCCGATTGGCTGATAGAATCCTATCAGCCAATTGGAATTCGAGGGACGCCATCTTGGATGACGTCATTTAAAGGAACCTTCATTCAGCGAGTAGGCGTCGTGGAAGAAGGATGGAGCCGCGTCGGCTGGAAGAAGATGGCTCCGCTCTGCTCCGGATGGATGAAGATAGAAGATGCCGCTTGGATGAAGATGTCTACCGGTCCGGATGTCCTCTTCTGCCCGGATAGGATGAAGACTTCTGCCGCTCCGGACGTTCTCTTTTGGTCCATCGGTGCCCGGCTGGTTGAACACGACTTAAGGTAGGGAGATCTTCAGGGGGGTAGTGTTAAGTTTATTTAAGGGGGGTTTGGGTTAGAGTAGGGGTATGTGGGTGGTAGGTTGTAATGTTGGGGGGTGGTATTGTGTTTTTTTACAGGCAAAAGAGCTGATTTCTTTGGGGCATGCCCCGCAAAAAGCCCTTTTAAGGGCTGGTAATAGAGCTGTTAACTTTTTTAATTTAGATTAGGGAAGGGAATTTTTTTTATTTTGGGGGGCTTTGTTATTTTATTAGGGGGCTTAGAGTAGGTGTAATTAGCTTAAAATTCTTGTAATCTTTTTTTATTTTTTGTAATTTAGTGTTTGTTTTTTTTGTAATTTAGTTTAGTTTATTTAATTGTAGGTAATTGAAGGTACTTGTAGTTAATTGATTTAATTTATTTATTGATAGTGTAGTGTTAGGTTTAATTGTAACTTAGGTTAGGATTTATTTTACAGGTAATTTTGCAATTGTTTTAACTAGGTAGCTATTAAATAGTAAATAACTATTTAATAGCTATTGTACCTAGTTCAAATAAATACAAAGTTGCCTGTAAAATAAATATAAATCCTAAAATAGCTACAATATAATCATTTGTTATATTGTAACTATATTAGGGTTTATTTTACAGGTAAGTATTTAGTTTTAAATAGGAATACTTTAGTTAATAAGATTTAATTTATTTCGTTAGATTAAAATTATATTTAATTTAGGGGGGTGTTAGGGTTAGACTTAGCTTTAGGGGTTAATACATTTATTAGAGTAGCGGTGAGGTCCGGTCGGCAGATTAGGGGTTAATACTTGAAATTAGGTGGCGGCGATGTTAGGGAGGGCAGATTAGGGGTTAATACTATTTATTATAGGGTTTGCGAGGCGGGAGTGCGGCGGTTTAGGGGTTAATACATTTATTATAGTGGCGGCGAGGTCCGGTCAGCAGATTAGGGGTTAATAAGTGTAGGTAAGGTAGCGGCGATGTTGGGGGGGCAGATTAATGGTTAATAAATATAATATAGGGGTTGGCGGTGTTAGGGGCAGCAGATTAGGGGTTCATAGGGATAATGTAGGTGGCGGCGGTGTGCGGTCGGCAGATTAGGGGTTAAAAAAAATTATTATAGTGGCGACGATGTGGGGGGACCTCAGTTTAGGGGTACATAGGTAGTTTATGGGTGTTAGTGTACTTTGTAGCACAGTAGTTAAGAGCTTTATAAACCGGCGTTAGCCCAGAAAGCTCTTAACTACTGACTTTTTTCTGCGGCTGGAGTCTTGTCGGTAGAGGGTCTACCGCTCACTTCAGCCAAGACTCTAAATACCGGCGTTAGGAAGATCCCATTGAAAAGATAGGATACGCAATTGGCGTAAGGGGATCTGCGGTATGGAAAAGTTGCGGCTTGAAAGTGAGCGTTAGACCCTTTCCTGCCTGACTCTAAATACCAGCGGCCGTCCAAAAGCAGCGTTAGGAGCCCTTAACGCTGCTTTTGACGGCTAACGCAGAACTCTAAATCTAGCCGTTAAGTTTTTATGCAAAATATTAACCTAGAATGAGTGACACCTTATGCATTTCATATATTCATAACGTTATAGCTCTTATCAGATTATCAATTACATTCTAAAAACAATATAGTCCAACGGTTTACACAATTTATTTTAATAGACATGCACAGACAAAAAAAATTCAAGCGTCAAGATGCTTACCGTGGTCGACAGACTCTCTTACATGCGCTGTTTCTAAAGCAGTGTTACAGATGGGGGGTCAGCAGGGATCAGCACAGTCGACTGATTCCTCAGCAGGTACAAAGCCCAGCTCCAGCCCCAGACGTATTTATTGCTTCTCTGGCCTCTGTAATTCCTAGTTGAAGCTCATGTTCACTAAGTACACATGCATTTACTCCCTTTCCAGTCTCCAGTCCTTCTTTGGCTTCAGGTGCACTACACTATACGGGCGCACGCGTACCACTTTAAACCTTAAAGATTCTCCCAGCGGGTTGGGGGGGGCACAAGTCCTGGAGCACCAATCACCACCCAGTATTAACAAGTCAAGGCCTATAAATTCCCAGAAAGCCCATCAGTCTGAGCTTGTTTATTCTAGTGCTAAGTTGTTAGTTCCCCTAGCTCCCAAAAGTCCTCAGTCTATCTGGTTCTACCTTCAAGCCTTCTTTTTACCTGCCTTGTGCTTTATCTGTTCCTTTGGCTTCTTAACCCCGGCTGTTTCCCCCCGGCTGCTGTCTCCAACTCTGTTTACCTTTGGAGTTGTTTCTGAATCTGGTGCTTTACTGGTTTAACCTCTGACCTGGACGCAGAATTATTGTTTTAATTCCTTGGCCTGACACCTTTGACGGACTGTTTTCCCGTCAGACTCTTGAATATCTCTGACCTTTGCTTATGGATTCACCTTGTGGCACTTGTGCCTATATCCCTTCTGACAATTCTGTTCCCAAAATCTAGACTATATCAATAAGGGATATACCTAAGGGTGTGCCGATACCTGCTCCTAGATTCCTCTATCAGAACTTCCTCAGTTACATTTTATAATTAGGTGAATTGTCAAGAAAAAATATTCCCCTGGGGGGTTGTTTAAAATTTGCTTGTTATCAAAATACTGCTCCCGCTTTTTAAGTTATTAACGAAAACAAAACGAAGTACCCTGTACGTTGCTGGTCTTAAAAAATTTTTTTGCCGTGTAATAGCATGGGTCTTGCCTTCAACGACAAAACTGCACTATTACAACCACTCCTTCAGGCCTCCTGTTATAGCGGGTCTTGCCGCTGGCAATGAGAGCCGCGTTATCAAAAACAAAAGCCCCATTAAAAGACATGAGATTTACAGTGTACATCACTGGTCACCGAGGGGTTAATGGAGCATGTTTTCAGGGCAGCAGAGAAGCAGCAGGATAGCAGATTAAACATAGCTTGTGCTTCCCTACAAGTCAGCAGCAGCACAAAAAGTTAAGCTTATATACTTATTGCATATCAAAAAATAGTTACAATGTAATAACACAATCAAAGCAAAAAAGTGAAAATAAAACGTGTTAAGTGCCAAAAGGATATGTATAAAGTCCAAAATGTCTTCCTTTCTGTGAGTGATGAAAACCTCCAAATGAAAAGAAAAAATGTACTTCATTATTGCAAATTTTTCTCTTGAAGATTTTCATCTCTTTTAGACTACATAATCTTAGTGCACTTTACACATTTTGTTTTCACTTACATATTTATTGGCTGGCACAGAAATACATTGATAAATCCTTTCCCACCTAAAAAGTGTAAATTTAAAGTTTTTGACACATTTCCGGCGTACAGTAAAATCTTTCATGGCTTTAGAGAACCATTTTTTACAGCACACACGTTAATGAAATGCATTAGTCATATGCAATTGTTTGCTTTTCGTTTGTCCTATGCATTTGTTTGCTATTCGTTTCATTAAAGAACCTCTCATTTAGGTCCCGATGATCGAAAGTGCTGAAAAGCAGCGATATATTCAAAAGGGATCCAATGTGATATCAAGAAAGCCTGCAAAATATTCAAAAGTGCTGACATTGCTGTTTAAAGGCAACATCATTGAGAGGCGTTTAACTATACACAATGGGTGACATGCTGGCAAAATATTCCAAGCAGCATCAACACCTATACAAAGGTGTAATGTAAATGATCCCTTTACACAGTACTGTATGATAATACAATTTACATGTCTTAACAGAAACAATCACATCAATAATATACCTATAAGAGCTAGGGAAGTGTGGGTATATTATATATGTTTATCCAATGTATACTGTATATGTTCATTCTAGTATAATGTTAGAATATACGTGTTCAGCTTATTCGTCATTTCACAAATACTGTACAATAGAAAATCGTGAACACGCATTGGCGATTGCAAAATAAGTTAAACAGACTTTAAAAACACTAAACAAGATTTGTACAATGGCGATTAACCCTTTAATGACCACAGCACTTTTCCATTTTCTGTCCATTTGGGACCAAAGCTATTTTTACATTTTTGTGGTCTTTGTGTTTAGCTGTAATTTTCCTCTTACTCATTTACTGTACCCACACATATTATATATCGTTTTTCTCGCTATTAAATGGACTTTCTAAAGATACCATTATTTTCATCATATCTTATAATTTACTATAAAAAAATTATAAAATATGAGAAAAAAATGGAAAAAAACACACTTTTTCAAACTTTGACCCCCAAAATCTGTTACACATCTACAACCACCAAAAAACACCAATGCTAAATAGTTTCTAAATTTTGTCCTGAGTTTAGAAATACCCAATGTTTACATGTTCTTTCCTTTTTTTGCAAGTTATAGGGCAATAAATACAAATAGCACTTAGCTATTTTCAAACCATTTTTTTTTCAAAATTAGCGCTAGTTACATTGGGACACTGATATCTTTCAGGAATCTCTGAATATCCCATGACATGTATATATTTATTTTTAGAAGACATCCCAAAGTATTGATCTAGGCCAATTTTGGTATATTTCATGCCACCATTTCACCGCCAAATGCGATCAAATACAAAAAATCGTTCACTTTTTCACAAATTTTTTCACAAACTTTTGGTTTCTAACTGAAATTATTTACAAACAGCTTGTGCAATTATGGCATAAATGATTGTAAATTTTTATTTGGGATCCCCTTTGTTCAGAAATAGCAGACATATATGGCTTTGGCGTTGCTTTTTGGTAATTAGAAGGCTGCTAAATGCCACTGTGCACCACACGTGTATTATGCCCAGCAGTAAAGGGGTTAATTAGGGAGCATGTAGGGAGCTTTTTGGGGTAATTTTAGCTTTAGTGTAGTGTAGTAGACAACCCCAAGTAATGATCTATGCCCATTTTGGTATATTTCATGCCACCATTTCACCGCCAATTGCGATCAAATTAAAAAAAAAGTTAAATTTTTCACAATTTT
>NC_069504.1:315656144-315791144 GCF_027579735.1 Bombina bombina | reverse complement strand
TGTTTTAAGTCACATTCTATTTAATTTGCCTTTTTTGTTTTTTTTTGTATGTCCTTTGTTCTATGTAATTTGGCACTATGTAACCTTAAGTTGTCTTTTTGTCATTAAAATATAAATATTCTAATTCTGTATTTGGGCTCTAAAATCGGAATTCACAAACTCCTAGACACAAGGTTATAATCACGTTATCAAACTGTTAATTGTGTGGGTTATTGGTAAATTTACAGTATTTGCTTACTAAGTATTTCTGGAATGTTATTGGGGTTCCCAAGACACCCTTATTAAAATGTCTTCAGTGGTGGCTGCATAGTTAATATGGGTGGTGCAGGGAGGGTTTGGGGGTGTATTTGGAATTACTTTATACCTTGTAGAAGTATAGGGATCAGGTAGCCAGATGCTGGGTAGGGTGCAGTTAACTCCTTTATGCTCCCTACAGTCACTGCTGGGCAGATAGACATTGCTGTGACTAATATCAAGTTTTGAACTTCGTCCTATATTGTCAGCATGGCCTTCACTAATATAATACCTCAGCCACTAGCTTTCTACAGATAATCATCTGAAAATGTGTTTTCCATCCTCACGCCTAGATTACGAGTCTTGCTTTAGCCTTAAAAAGCAGCGGTGAGATGTCCCAACGCTGCTTTTTAATGCCCCCTGGTATTACGAGTCTAGCAGGTACAGGTGTATCGCTCACTTTTCTTCCGTGACTCGAGGCTACCGCAAATCCCCTTACATCAATTGCGTATCCTATCTTTTTAATGGGATTTGCCTAATGCCGGTATTACGAGTCTTGGAAGAAGTGAACGGTAGACCCTCTCCTGTCAAGACTTCTACCGCATTTAAAAGTCAGTAGTTAAGAGTTTTATGGGCTAACGCCGGAACATAAAACTCTTAACTAAAGTGCTACAAAGTACACTAACACCCATAAACTACCTATTAACCCCTAAAGCGAGGCCCCCCACATCGGAAACACTTTAATAAATATATTAACCCCTAATCTGCCGATCGGACATTGCCGCCACTTTAATAAATATATTAACCCCTAAACCGCAGCACTCCCGCCTTGCAAACACGAGTTAAATTTTATTAACCCCTAATCTGCCATCCCTAACATCGCCAACACCTACTTACATTTATTAACCCCTAATATGCCACCCCCAATGTCACCGCTACTATATTAAAGGTATTAACCCATAAACCTAAGTCTAACCCTAACCCTAACTACCCCCCTAACTTAAAATATAATTTAAAATAATCTAAATAAAATAACTACAATTAAATAAATTATTCCTATTTAAAACTAAATACTTACCTGTAAAATAAACCCTAAGCTAGCTACAATATAACTAATAGTGACATTGTAGCTAGTTTAGGATTTATATTTATTTTACAGGCAACTTTGTATTTATTTTAACTAGGTACAATAGTTATTAAATAGTTATTAACTATTTAATAATTTCCTAGTTAAAATAAAGACAAATATACCTGTAAAATAAATCCTAACCTAAGTTACAATTACACCTAACACTACACTATCATTAAATAAATTACCTAAACTACCTACAATTAATTACAATTAAATTAAATAAGCTAAATTATGAAAAAAAAACCTACTAAATTACAGAAAACAAAAAAAGAATTACAAGAATTTTAAACTAATTACACCTAATAAAATAAAAAAGCCCCCCAAAATAATAAAATTCCCTACCCTATACTAAATTACAAATAGCCCTTATAAGGGCATTTTGCGGGGCATTGCCCCAAAGTAATCAGCTCTTTCACCTGTAAAAAAAATACAATACCCCCCCAACATTAAAACCCACCACCCACACACCCAACCCTACTCTAAAACCCACCCAATCCCCCCTTAAAAAAAACCTAACACTACCCCCCTGAAGATCTCCCTACCTTGAGCAGTCTTTACCCAGCCGGGCCCAAGTGGACCTCCAGAGGGGCAGAAGACTTCATCCGATCCGGGCAGAAGAGGTCCTCCAAGCGACAAAAGTCTTCATCCAAGCGGCATCTTCTATCTTCATCCATCCGAAACGGAGCGGGTCCATCTTCAATCCAGCCGATGCGGAGCCATCCTCTTCAAACGAAGTCCAAGCAAAGAATGAAGGTTCCTTTAAATGACGTCATCCAAGATGGCGTCCCTTGAATTCCGATTGGCTGATAGGATTCTATCAGCCAATCGGAATTAGGGTAGGAAAAATCCAATTGGCTGATCCAATCAGCCAATAGGATTGAAGTTCAATCCTATTGGCTGATTGGATCAGCTAATAGGATTGAGCTCACATTCTATTGGCTGTTCCAATCAGCCAATAGAATGCAAGCTCAATCCTATTGGCTGATTCAATCAGCCAATAGGATTTTTCCTACCTTAATTCCGATTGGCTGATAGAATCCTATCAGCCAATCGGAATTCAAGGGACACCATCTTGGATGACGTCATTTAAAGGAACCTTCATTCTTCGCTTGGACTTCGTTTGAAGAGGATAGCTCAGCGTCGGCTGAATTGAAGATGGACCCGCTCTGCTCCGGATGGATGAAGATAGAAGATGCCGCTTGGATGAAGACTTCTGCTGCTTGGAGGACCTTTTCTGCCCAGATCAGATGAAGACTCTGCCCCTCTGGAGGTCCACTTGTGCCCGGGTAAGTGAAGACGGCTCAAGGTAGGGAGATCTTCAGGGGGGTAGTGATAGGTTTTTTTAAGGGGGGAATGGGTGGGTTTTAGAGTAGGGTTGGGTGTGTGGGTGGTGGGTTTTAATGTTGGGGGGGTATTGTATTTTTTTTACAGGTGAAAGAGCTGATTACTTTGGGGCAATGCTCCGTAAAAGGCCCTTTTAAGGGCTATTTGTAATTTAGTATAGGGTAGGGAATTTTATTATTTTGGGGGGCTTTTTTATTTTATTAGGGGGATTAGATTAGGTGTAATTAGTTTAAAATTCTTGTAATTCTTTTTTTCACTGTAATTTAGTGTTTTTTTTCTTCGTAATTTAGTTTATTTTATTTAATTGTAATTAATTGTAGGTAGTTTAGGTAATTTATTTAATGATAGTGTAGTGTTAGGTGTAATTGTAACTTAGGTTAGGATTTATTTTACAGGTATATTTGTCTTTATTTTAACTAGGTAGTTATTAAATAGTTAATAACTATTTAACAACTATTGTACCTAGTTAAAATAAATACAAAGTTGCCTGTAAAATAAATATAAATCCTAAACTAGCTGCAATGTAACTATTAGTTATATTGTAGCTAGCTTAGGGTTTATTTTACAGGTAAGTATTTAGTTTTAAATAGGAATAATTTATTTAATTTTAGTATATTTATTTAGATGTATTTAAATTATATTTATGTTAGGGGGGTGTTAGACTTAGGGTTAGACTTAGGTTTAGGGGTTAATAAATTTATAATAGTGGCGGCGACGTTGGCGGCGGCAGATTAGGGGTTAATAAATTTAATATAGTTGTGGCGACATTGGGGGGGCAGATTAGGGGTTAATACATATAATGTAGGTGGCAGTGGTGTCTGGAGCGGCAGATATGGGGTTAATAAATTAATGTAGGTGTCAGCGATAGTGGGGGCGGCAGATTAGGGGTTAATAAATGTAATATTAGGGGTGTTTAGACTCAGGGTTCATGTTAGGGTGTTAGGTGCAGACATAAAATGTATTTCCCCATAGGAAACAATGGGGCTGCGTTAGGAGCTGAACACTGCTTTTTTGCAGGTGTCAGGTTTTTTTCAGCCAGCTCAGCCCCATTGTTTCCTATGGGGAAATCGTGCACAAGCATGTTTAGCCATCTTACCGCTACCGTAAGCAACGCTGGTATTACAGTGAGATGTGGAGCTAAATTCTGCTCTACGCTCACCTTTTTGCGGCTAACGCCAGGTTTAAAAGAACTGTAATACCAGCATTGTCTTTAGGGAGCGGTGGGAAAAAAAGGCACGTTAGCAACGCAAGCCTTACCGACAAAAACACGTAATCTAGGCGTAAATTTCTTGATATCGGCAACAAAAGTTGAAATGCCAACAAAAATGAAAAATACAGCAGCCACTTTGAAGGTTTAGATATTACATTTGAGGTATTTTGACTGATACATTTGTACAGTATATAATGTTAACAATATGTGATATGTGAAATTAATCTCTTGTGTACCAAAACTATAGCTACATTATAGATAATATTATAAAAGTGTGTATTATACATTTTTCAATCTTAATTGTTAAACCATAAAGCGGTTAAAGTTTTGCAAGATTGTGGCCTAGAATCAAGAAGAATTGTGTGGGAAATTAATATCTCACAGAAGAAAGTGGCTGTTACTTCTTTAATCTACAGTAGCAATATGCAAAAACATCACATAATGTCCATCTTCAAAGAGTAAAGTTGCGACATTCGCTCTTTTGAAACAATAGAGCTCATTCAGTCTTGCCAAATTAAGGAAGCTACATTTAGCTACCAATCAGCAAGCACTACCCAGGTGGTGAACCAAAAATGGTCCGGCTCCTAAGCTTACATTCCTTTTTTTTTCAAATAGGGATACCAAGAGAACAAAGGAAAATGATAATAGGAGTAAATTAGAAGGTTGCTTAAAATTACATGCTCTGTCTGAATCATGAAATATTTTTTTTTAACATTCTATTATAACTTCATAATACTATTTTACTGGTGATATTATTTTATTCATTTAATTAATTATTTTTGACTATCAGATTATTTAACTTTTTTGTTTTGTACTATTTTATCTATTGGTGGCCTACTTATGTTTATTTCTTATTTTATTTTATTTATTTATTTATTTGTGACTTCCAGGTGTTGTTTTTTTTTACTGTGTTTACTAATTTACTTACTGGTTGCCTTCCAATTAATTTTATTTATTTTTTCTCTCCTCCCTCTTATTTAGGGCCAGATTACAAGTGGAGCGCAAATGTGTGCGCACCAGCAACAAGGGGGTTTATCGCAAATGTTTAAGCTTGTCAGGTTAATCGCGGAAAGTAAACGTGATCACTTGAGCGCAATCACAATTAAGCTAGAATGATAAACCACTATTTCAGAGCTCTGGTTAGCTGTTTTGCGAATTTAAGAAGTTGCACAAAACACATCAAAAATAAAATACAAAGTAAAGTTACATTCATAAAGACATCATCTAATAAAAAATATTCACGCAAAAAATTGCACACAAAAGTTATAAAGGCTCAAAGATATGAGATCTCAGGTGTTAGAGGAAAAAAGGCAGCCAAATTGCATTAACATACAAATACATTCATACACATCTCTAACGATGGATATGAATATATATACAGGGCTCAAAATTTCCACTCTTTACTAGCCATTGGCGAGTGGAAATTTAATGGTGGCGAGTAAAAGTTAGTGAGTGGAAAAAAATGTACATTCCTTTTGCAGCATTGACAAACACATTTTGGGCTATGTGCTAAAAATATTATATAAAGGGATATGATATATGCTATATCCTCTAGGGCTATAGGAACACCATTAGTGCTTAGACTGTTACTTCTGAGAGGGTAAACGGGGGCAGATAGAGAGAGATTGGAGGGGAAAAGTTAAGTGGAGAAGAATATAGGTTTACGAGACAGTGGAGAAAAAAAGAACTAGTAAAAAGATATAAGAGAGTTGAAAGAAAGAGTGTAAAGAAAAGATATGGCCTGAGAGATAAGAGAGAGATTAAAAAGAGAGATTGAAGAAGGGTGGGAGAGTAGAAAGATAGTTAAGTGAGAGAGGGAAGAAATGATAATTATTAAAAGAAAATCTCCAGGTCTGCTATGACCTTCAATGGCTGTCAGCATTCTCTTTCTCCACTCTCTGACTTTATCAGCTTCCTATTTCTATCCAGCTGTTGTCTTACCCAGAACCACCAAATTGATGTTGATAACTGCTATGTACTTATTTTTGTTAATCTATTACTGTATGTAGCATTATTTAATTTGTTAAGGTATAAAATGGAAAAAAAAAACAAATATTAAAAATGACTGCACAATAATGTAGTGGGTGTGGTATAGGCCAGTAGTGGGTAGGATCAGAAGTAGCGAGTAACATTTTGGCCTGGCTAGTACCTTATGACCTGAAATTTTGAGCCCTGATACATATATATATATATATATATATATATTTATCCATCTAAAGGGGAGGAGAGTCCCCGGCTTCATTCATTACTTGTGGGAATTAAGAACCTGGCCACCAGGAGGAGGCAAAGACACCCCAGCCAATGGCTTAAATACCTCCCCCACTTCCCTCATCCCCCAGTCATTCTTTGCCTTTCCTTTCGTTACAACTGGGAAGCGTATTTTCTAAGCAGGCAATCCTTCCATCCAGGGGAATGGTCTCTCCATCATGAGGTGTTTGCAGAGATTTGTCTCAGATGGGGGACTCAATTGCAAGCTACCCAGATTCGGGTCGTGATCCAGGGATCCCAAGGCAGAGCTGACAGATGCCTTGGCGATTCCTTGGGTGTTCAACCTAGTTTACCTAGTGGCCCACATCAAGCAGAAGCAAGCTTCGGCTATTCTAATTGCTCCATTGTGGCCACGGAGGACATGGTTTGCAGATCTAGTGGGGATGTCATCGTCTCCTCCATGGAGGTTACTCTGTCGCAGTTATCTGTTGGTACAGGGTCCCTTTCAACATCCAAATCTAGATTCTCTGAGGCTACCTGCGTGGAGATTGAACGCTTAGTCTTAGCTAAGAGAGGATTCTCTGAGAAATTGATTGATACTCTCGTTCAGACCAGGAAGCCAGTCACTCGTCGCATCTATCATAAGGTGTGGAGGACTTACTTGTCCTGGTGTGAGAATATGGATATCCTTGGCACAAGGTTAAGGTATCCAGGATTCTATCTTTTCTCCAGGATGGACTGGAGAAGGAGCTTGCCGCCAGTTCTCTGAAGGGACAAATTTCAGCTTTATCTGTTCTGTTGCACAAGAGGCTCGCTGAGCTTCCTGATATTCAGTCTTTTGTTCAGGCTCTGTCTAGAATCAGGCCCGTTTTTTGACAGTCCACTCCTCCTTGGAGCTTGAACTTGTTTCTGAAGGTGTTGCAGAGGGTTCCGTTTGAACCTATGCACTCTCGACATTAAGTTACTTTCTTGGAAGTTTCTGTTTTTGTTGGCTATTGCATCAGCACGCAGAGTATCTGAGTTGGCGGCTTTGCAATATGAGCCTCCTCATCTGGTTTTTCACTTCTTGATTAGAGTTTAAACAAACACTGCTGATTTGCATTATCAATTCCTTGGATATCTTTGTATATCCCTTTCCTGTTTATACAGTTCAACTATCTTTTTCCCACAGATCCTTTGACAATTCTTTTTCTTTCCCCATGACTCAGAATCCAGAAACGTCAGTGCCGCACTGGATGAAAGATGCAAGGGTCTGTCAGGAGTCCAGAAACTCATTGACCTTTTATACACACACACTAATTACAAGCAAACAGATCACAGGTGAGGATGGTTACCTTTAATAGCCATTCAAACCCCTTTGTGTCAACTTGTGAGAGAGAGAGAGAGAGAGAGAGAGAGAGAGAGAGAGAGAGAGAGAGATTGTACTAAAAAAAAAGATATATGTATAAATATTTATTTATGAATAAATAGAACATATTTTTGTATGTGAAGAACATTGGAATGTGAAATATTTTCATGTCGGTTTAGCACACATGAGAATATGCGATCAGGTTTGTGCTAGAGTGGGATGTTAGATTTTTTCCAGTTTTTTTTTCTCCATTGAGAATACGTGAACATGCACGCAATATTTTAAAGGGACATGAAACCCACATTTTTTTCTTTTGTGATTTAGAAAGAGCATGTCATTTTAAACAACTTTCTAATTTACTTCTATTATCTAATTTGCTTCATTCTCTTGATATCGCTTGCTGAAAAGCATATCTAAATATGCTCAGTAGCTGCTTATTGGTTGCTGCCCATAGAGGCCTCGTGTGATTGGCTCACACATGTGCATTGCTATTTCTTCAACAAAGGATATCTAAGGAATTGAGCAAATTAGATAAAAGAAGTAAATTGAAAAATTGTTTAAAATTGCATGCCCTATCTGAATCATGAAAGTTTAATTTTGACTAGACTGTCCCTTTTAAGTTGTTTTTTTTCCCCTCGTTGGGTTAGCTAGGGAAAACAGTTTACTTTCAACTCATAATACAAGTGCAACTCGATGAGCACAAAAAACCTACTTCTAGCTCTGTTAACGCGCCACTTGTAACCTGGCCCTTAGTATTTAATAATAATATTTAATGATCTCTCACGCAATTCATGATCATGGCCAAGTTCCAAATCTTAGTTTAGAAATAACATTATATAACATTTCACTATTTTTATACAATACAGGTAGCCCTCGGTTTCAATTTAAACCCTTTCAAAATAACAACCTTTTTTTCAGTCATGTGACTGCTATTGAAAAGCATTGAGAAGCATTGCATTGATTAAAATAGCCAGTAGGTGGAGCTGTCCGCTTGTGTTGCAGCAAAGATATGCAAGCCAAGCAAGCTGAAATTAATCAGTTTAACCAGACCTGAGCTATAGAGCAGATTTCAAAGGAAAAAGATCTTCCTGTCTATAAATCAGTCCAGATTTTATTGCATAGAAAGAACTGTTTGAAGAAAAATGCAAGTAAAGTCTGTGTTGTGTGATTATTTTATTAGGTTTATAATGCTGTTTAGCAAATGTTATTGTTCATTTAAAGGGACACTGAACACAATTGTTTTCTTTTGTGATTCAGATAGAGCATGCAATTTTAAGCAACTTTCTAATTTACTCCTATTATCAATTTTTCTTCGTTCTCTTGCTATCTTTAATTGAAAAAGAAGACATCTAAGTTTTTTTTTTGGATCAGAACTCTGGACAGCAATTTTTTATTGGTGGATGAATTTATCCACCAATCAGCAAGGACAACCCAAGTTGTTCACCAAAAATGGGCCGGCATCTAAACTTAAATTCTTACATTTCAAATAAAGATACCAAGAGAATAAAGAAAATTTGATAATAGAAGTAAATTAGAAAGTTGCTTAACCCCTTAATGACCACAGCACTTTTCCATTTTCTGTTCGTTTGGGACCAAGGCTATTTTTACATTTTTGCGGTATTTGAGTTTAGCTGTAATTTTCCTCTTACTTATTTACTGTACCCACACATATTATATATCATTTTTCTCGCCATTAAATGGAATTTCCAAAGATACCATTATTTTCATCATATCTTATAATTTACTATAAAAAAATTATAAAATATGAGGAAAAAAATGGAAAAAACACACTTTTTCTAACATTGATCCCCAAAATCTGTTACACATCTACAACCACCAAAAAACTCCCATGCTAAATAGTTTCTAAATTTTGTCCTGAGTTTAGAAATACCCAATTTTTACATGTTCTTTGCTTTTTTTGCAAGTTATAGGGCCATAAATACAAGTAGCACTTTGCTATTTCCAAACCACTTTTTTTCAAAATTAGCGCTAGTTACATTGGGACACTGATATCTTTCAGGAATCCCTGAATATCCCTTGACATGTCTATATTTTTTTTTAGAAGACATCCCAAAGTATTGATCTAGGCCCATTTTGGTATATTTCATGCCACCATTTCACCGCCAAATGCCATCAAATAAAAAAAATTGTTCACTTTTTCACAAATTTTTTCACAAACTTTAGGTTTCTCACTGAAATTATTTACAAACAACTTGTGCAATTATGGCATAAATGGTTGTAAATGCTTCTCTGGGATCCCCTTTGTTCAGAAATAGCAGACATATATGGCTTTGGCGTTGCTTTTTGGTAATTAGAAGGCCGCTAAATGCCACTGTGCACCACACATGTATTATGCCCAGCAGTGAAGGGGTTAATTAGGGAGCATGTAGGGAGTTTGTAGGGTTAATTTTAGCTTTAATGTAGTGCAGTAGACAACCCCAAGTATTGATCTAGGCACATTTTGGTATATTTCATGCAACCATTTCACCGCCAAATGCGATCAAATTGAAAAAAACGCTAAATTTTTCACAATTTTATGTTTCTCACTGAAATTATTTACTAACAGCTTGTGTAATTATGGCACACATGGTTGTAAATGCTTCTTTAGGATCCCCTTTGTTCAGAAATAGCAGACATATACGACTTTGGCGTTGCTTTTTGGTAATTAGAAGGCCGCTAAATGCTGCTGCGCATCACACGTGTATTATGGCTAGCAGTGAAGGGGTTAATTAGGTAGCTTATAGGGAGCTTGCAGGGTTAATTTTAGCTTTAGTGTAGAGATCAGCCTCCCACCTGACACATCACACCCCCTGATCCCTCCCAAACAGCTGTCTTCCCTCCCCCACCCCACAATTGTCCCAGCCATCTTAAGTACTGGCAGAAAGTCTGTCAGTACTAAAATAAAAGTTTTTTTTTGTTTTGTTTTAAAAAAAATAATAATTCTGCTGTGTAGGACCCCCCCCTTAGCCCCAACCTCCCTGATCCCCCCCACAAACAGCTCTCTACCCCCCTCCTCTGCCTTATTGTGCACCATATTGGGTACTGGCAGCTGTCTGCCAGTACCCAGTTTGAAATCAAATGTTTATTTTAAGTTTTTCTGTAGTGTAGCTTACCCCCCTTAACACCCAACCCCCCACCCTCTCCCAGATCATTAATATTTTTTATTCCCACCCTCTCTCCCACTGAGTCCCACCTTGTGCCTCTTGCACTTCAATGCTAACTTCTGGTCAGTTTCACACGTGCACGCGCGCTCCCGTGCACGCGCACGCTCCCGTGCACGCGCACCCACATTCGATCCCACCCCCCTCCTCTACTGATGGCCGCCCACTCGCCTCCCTGGACACGCACCGCACCCACCAACGATCATAGCCAGCAATAGCCGATGCAGAGAGGGCCACAGAGTGGCTCTCTCTGCATCGGACTGCTTAAAAAAGTTATTGCAGGATGCCTCTATATCGAGGCATCACTGCAATAACATGAAAGCAGCTGGAAGCGATCAGGATCGCTTCCACTGCTTTCAAAGACCAACGACGTGCAGGGTACGTCCTTGGTCGTTAAGGACATTTTTTTGGAGGACGTACCCTGCACGTCGTTGGTCATTAAGGGGTTAAAATTGCATGCTCTATCTGAATCACGAAAGAAAATATTTGGGTTCAGTGTCCCTTTAACTTAGTTTAATTATATATTCTGTGTTGTGTGATTTTTTTATTCGGTTTATAATGCTGTTTAGCATTTTAAGTCTTCATTTCAAAGCTTTAAAAATAATGTATTGGGTGTTACTTATGACAATTTTGAGAGGGGCCTGGAACCTAACTCCCTCACTTCCCATTGACTTACATTATAAACTGGTTTTCAATTTACAACGGTTTCGATTTACAACCATTCCTTCTGGAACCTAACCCCGGCATAACTGAGGGCTGCCTGTACTTTAAGTATTGTGATAATTTAATTGTATTTTATTATATTATTGACATATTTATCTGTTGTTAAGTACTATCTTTGATTTTAGAATGTATATATTTCTTGTTGATTATTCATAGATAGGGATTCATTATCTTTCCAATGAGATTTAGGAACGTTGTTGTTAATATATAGCTTTAATTGAACATCAGTTAGACAAGCCAGTTACTAATTATGATGCAATAATTGCTGTTATTTAAAGCCCTGTTTTACATTCTTCTTCACAGTCTCTGAGGAAGGTTGGCACTGGCATAGCACAGGACAAAAAGAATCAGGCTGTAAGGTTCCCCCTATATGGTCTTTAAAGGGACAATCAACACCAGAATTTTTGTTGTTTATAAAGATAGATAATACCTTTATTACCCATTCCCCAGTTTTGCATAACAAACACAGTTATAATAATACACATTTTGCTCCTGTAATTATCTTGTATCTAAGCCTCTGCAGACTGCCCCCTTATTTCAGTTCATTTAAAAGACTTGCATTTTAGCCAATCAGTGCTCACTCCTCTGTAAATTCACGTGAGTGAGTTCAATGTTATCTATGTGAAACACATGAACTAATGCCCTCTAATGGTCAAAAACTGTCAACATGCTTTCAGATTAGAGCTGACCTTCAAGGTCTAAGAAATTAGCATATAAAACTCCTAGGTTTAGCCTTTAACTAAGAATACCCCTCTGAGGAAGCGTTCTTTGTGAAACGCGCGTCAGGGGTCCGACAGGAGCAGCTCTGTCTCTCCTTGTCCAGTTTTAACTGCTTACCTTGGTTAAAATTTATGACTTGCTGAAACATTGATATTATTTTCACAGACTTCAGCCCTAGCTTTAATTCTTTAAATGTAATTTAGCCCTCGGATTGTAAGGGCTTAGTTTATTTTAGCTACCCTTTGACTGCTGGCTGTTAGATATTATTTTAGATGTTCATTACAGTACATTTATATTCCAAATTAACCAGGTTTAAGTGTTTTTAATTTATCCAAGCCCTAGCTATTGTATGCCTGTTTGTTCCTAGTTTATGCAATAAAGGATATAATGAATGAATGTGATGGAACTTTTTAACTAATATTTCTTTATTTATCCAACTCTATTTCTTGCTGAGTTAATATTTACTTTATATTTGTGGAGCTTATTTCTACATACTTAATTGTATTTTCTCTTACAATTAGTTTAACTAGTTGTTCTGTTTTGCTTAAATTAAGACTCCACAACAGGTATTGATCCTTAAAAAATACTATAAAATGTATGTATTCATTATACAAGCAAAGTTACACTAAGACAATACCTGCTATTATATAACTCAGTTACCCCCAAACCTCACATGTTCTAGAGAATACCAAGAGAACAAAGCAAAATTGGTGATAAAAGTAAATTGGACATTTTGAATAAAATGACATGCCCTATTTGAATCATGAAAGTTTTTTTTTTGGACTTGACTGTCCTTTTAAATTGCCAATTTAGCACATGACCAGTGTTAGCTAGCTTTTACGGAATACTAGTGCAATGACATCACAGGTGGGGCTTTTGACACTAGTGCCCTGCATGCACTAAACCTTTAGAATCATTAGAGGGTACTGCTCATTTACAAACGTATGCAAGAAAGAGAGAGAAACTAGGGAGGTACTTATCAGAACTGCTTAACTGAATAACAATGACTCCATTTTGATTGGATTGTTGTTGGCATATTTGCATACAAATATTAATAACCAATATTGGCATGAAAAAAAGAGATTTTGAGAAATTATTTTTATTTTTGTGGAGCATTTGAATATATTAAATAGTTTCCACTGGTATGGATGCAGGATTGTTTGCCTTCTTCCTTTATGAGATTTCTCTTTGCATACAAGCAAGGCCAGCTCTATAATTGGACCAGGTCGGACAACAGGACCCATGCAGCATTTAGGGAGAGCATATTGTAGATAAAAGTGATTTAAAGAGAAATTATTCTTATATGACTCCCATCTTCATGTTTTCATGTGAATTTTTAATCAGCTGAACTTCAGTCTTTGAGACAACTAACCCTGGTCAGATTTAGACTGTAGAGATATGAGGGGCATCATTTTATTCTTGGACCCAGGCAGGACAAAGTCTTGAGCCGGCCCTGCATAGAAGTGCTAATAAACATTGCTTTCTGTTCCATTGTGGGCTGGATATTTATTAGTAATTTGATTTCCTTTCTGTCAATTATTTATTTATTATTTTCTGAATCCTCTGAGCCTACACAGCATGACTTCCTGCCTCCTGATTGTAGTCTGAACCAAAGTAACAATTTCTCTTGTGTGTGCTTTCTGTTGGCAGTCTGATTCCATATATTATGCTTCCTGTAAAGCCACTTTATAGGCTGACTTGAGCCTTTACCTTGTCATGGTATAATTCCATATTCTCACAGAAAGAGAACCATTGTATCGGTTTCTTCCAGCACTGAGCAGGTATTGGTTCAATCTGCCATGCCCTGTTCAAGATCTGCATCTCGTCCATCCTTGATCTGTTTGCTGATCGCAACCTTGCCTACCACTTTTTCATCTGCTATATCACTGCCTATTCTGCCATTAATTTCACAGGATGTCACAGGATTGAGGCCTACAGCACAACAGTCTACAGAAAGGAACATCAGCACTACCAATCTGTGTGGAGAAAGGGAGGTACTGCAAACTAACAACACGCCAAGTAGCATTTACTTGCAAGGGATCTATACTTTTAATTGGCTCTCATCCTGCTGGGTTACTCCCAGAGGAGAGGTCTTCTATAAAACTCTGCAGCTCACTCTAACAAATTGCTTGGACATTGCTGTGAGTTTCTCAAGTTCCCCAGCTCCTCAGGGCCGGATTGGCCTACCAGGATACCAGGAGATTTCCCGATGGGCTACAGCAGCTGGGGCTGGAAAGCAAGAATTTAAAGGGGTGATTAATGGGTGAAGTTTGGTGGCAGGATGCCTATATAACATCAATCTGGCATTTTTATTTAATGCAAAATAACAATTTAATTCTGAATAAAATATCTGTGAAGGAGTTTCTCAGTAAACCCCTTTGATAAAAAATGGGGTGTGTGAATTCTACCAACTCAACAGAAAATAGGACTGGTATTCATATTTTTCCAGGGCTGCTTTTTATTCCCAGTCCAGCCCTGCAGCTTCTGCTGCTTTCTGATTTTCTAGTACCTGTGTTATTATCTGAATCTATGACCTCTGCCTGTTTTCTTTGGACTTCGTCTCCTGCTTGCTCCGTTCATCTTAAAACCTTGTTTATACTGCCTTGCTGTGTATGACCCCCAGCCTGCTAACTAGACTTTGTTTTCTCCTGCTCCCTTTGTATCTAAGCTTGTGTGGATCAGGATTCAGTGCATTACCTAACCTGCTACTCTGGACTGACCTCTGCTTTAATCCTTCGCTTCTGCACAGCAATACTATCACCCAACACCATAGATGGCATTTGCCTCACCCTGACATACCTGTGTCGTTTTTATTCTGTGTTTTTTTATTTTATTGTGAACTCATGAGTACTAGATACTGCATATCCATTGGTTCACTAAGTATCTCCTATGCATTCAGTGACTTTTGCTTACTTTATGAACCCGTACATCAAATGTTTTCATTCTATTTCTTTTCAGTGACTTTGTTAATTCTGATTAAAATTATATCCTGGGCACCCTTCCTTCTGTTCTTCCTGGTTAGATTCTGATCCTGTTAATCCTTTTCTGTACATCAGCTGCATGTAGTTTGAAGTCTATACCCGTTGAACACTGCTGCACTGTTGATCCAGGACCTTAGTTTGGAAAACATTGAAGATTCCTGTAGTAAAGGAGCCAGTAAATCTTGTTTTAATAGATGACAAAAGTAAGGTTGTTATCTTTGCTGGCTTTCTAAGAGAAATATCTGATTGTGTGCCATTATTAGTGCTGTCTCTATTACTTTCTAGTCATGTACCTTTTGATCTTTGATTGAAACTGAAAACAAATATTTGCAGACATGTATTTCTGTAGGAATAGTAGCCAGGGCTGGTGCTAGGATTTTTGGCCACATAGGCGAGGATACATTTTGCCGCCCCCCCCCCCATTACATACCATTCTAGTTAAAGGGATATGAACCCCACATTTTTTAGAGCATGAAATTTTAAGCAACTTTCTAATTTTCAAACAGTTGTTGTGCTGTATAACAAATCAGACAATGCTAGTGCTGCATAGCAAATCAGACAGTGGTTGTGCTGCATAACAATTATATATATATATATATATATATATATATATATATATATATATATATATATATATATATATATATATATATATATATATATATATATATATACACACACACACACACACATATATTGGATTTATAGCACTGGGGAAATAGATACATTTTACATTGAGAAAGTTAATGTCCCAACAAAAAAAGGAAAGTTATGGATTACTGTTGTGGGTTAAAATTCACACACACATACACACACTTACACACATACACATGCACACACACATACACACACACTTATACACACACACATTTACACACACATACACACACTTACACACATTTACACACACACACACACACACACATACAAAAACTTACACACATACACATTTACACACACTTACACACATCATTTACTTTTTTGTAAAATTAAACAAATTGATAACATGTTATTAAATTAGATCATCCTTTTCCTAGTTTCTAGTGCCCTGACTGATGGCAGAAGGAATGTCACACTAGTCATTTGCAAGGTCCTGAAAAGGCATCATTGTCCAGTTCAGGCTGTGTCAGTACTTCTTGGCCTGAATGGAACGCACTATTTCAACATTATGCTGCACTTGGGAAAGATGAAAGATAAGGCTGACTGTCTCCTCCAAGAACTCTATAATTTTAGATAATATCCTATTTCAAAGTAATTAGTTTAATGGGGCGTAACAAGGCACTTTGCTGCCAGCCAGTAACAATGCCTTACGGTTGGTTATTTAAGCTTTAAGAATTTAAGCAGACTGGTTACCCATATTTCTGAAAAACAATAAGAGGTCCATAATACAATACAAAGAGCTGGCTTCTCCAACTGTTTTCTATTAACTTCAAAATACTGTAAAGCACATAGCAAGGTGCTCAGAAACTTGAGGTTAGAGAAACCAGACACCTTCCTATAGCAACAGTGTGGGAGAGGTCACAGGACTTTCGTTTTCTACAGAAGTTTTTTTTTTAACCCTTAATGCAATTATCTACAAAAATGTGAGTTAAAATTACACTACAGCATAATATAATCAAGATAAAAATGAAACACAGACTCTCAGAATTTTAGCAGTGAGCTGCCCAACAAAAATCTTGGCTGAGTCAGCCAGTGACCTTAGCAGAGGAGCCTGTGCAAAACAACTCTGTCTCTATGACATTTAGGAAAGTCAATAAATCCTTATAGACTAGTATGCCCCTCAGAGACCCCCACGCCATTCCTATCCTACCTCACTACATCGGTCGGTCTCTCTATCTCGTCTGGGGGCTGGACGGCAGCATTACTCACACTCGTCTCACCCGTGGCTCAGCTCTAGATGGTGCTGTGTGTGTGAGTGAGCCAGATGTCACGTGGAGTCAGGCGATCCCACTCCCGCACAATTTTCTCCCTCGCTCTCAGAGTGAGACATTCTTCTTAGATAGTAGACAGCACAGCTGCTGTGCAATTGAGCTCCGCCTTCTCCATGCTCTGGCTGACATCACACCACACGCACGCCGCGCGTGGCATGCCCACATCCACATTCCCATCGGCAGCCTGTATAATAATAATATGAGCAATAGCCACTGCCAGGCCAGCCCAGCGGGACAGGAAGACTTTAGAGTATAGGCGCAGGGATAGCCAGCGGGTGCCGCGATTGTCAAAAACTAAGTTCTACAACAAAAAAAATGAATAAATAATAAATTTAAATCCTTACAGTCGGCACCGCTCTTAGCGCCCTCCAGTTAGTGCGCCCTAAGGCGGATGCCTTTGTTGCCTTATAGCAAACGCCGGCCCTGATAGTAGCACTAATTCCCTTTTGCAAGAATCAGCTTTGGGATCCTCAAGAACATGTTTTGAATAGCTCCTTATGGCTTGAACAAAACATTCTCACCCTGAATCAAACTTTCCCAATAGGCCTTTGACTAACTTTGATCATGTCATTAAATCATTTATTGGAATCAACAGAATGCTCTGTCCTAAATTTAACACTTCTATGGGGTAGTATTGCTGGGGTGTTGCATTGATGGTTTTCTTAGCATTAATGTAACAGCATCTGTTCCCATCTCTTAAGTGAACATTTATAAGTTAAGAATTGGGCAAAATAATTATACAATAATTCAACAAGGATTGGACAAGGGACAAGACACTAGGCAAGTGCTGCTATAATACTGTGTTTTATGTGTTTCATTGGTTCCCTCTTTTGTAAAAATGCTCAATATCTTCACATTCCTTTTTGCTACCTCTTGCCTCTATAACAAATTACTTTACTCAGTTACTCCTTCCCCCTCACCACCTGCACTGTTCATTAGCCCATATCTCTTAAACTCACCTTACTTTTGTACTCCTGAACTTTACACATTCCTAAAGACTCTCTCTCTCCACCAGCACCTCATCCCAAAAACAGCCTCTTTACTGCAAATCTGCATCTCATCTCATGTAACTCTCCCTCTTGCTCATACTAGCAATCCTGGTCCCCAACAACTTTCTAGCAGTGCACATATATGTGTGCCTTTCCATAGACTCACAAAACAATCTTACTGACATTCCTCTTGTATCTAAAGCCACTACCCACTTTACTTGTGCACCCTGTAACTCTCTCTCTCTGTTTGCCACAAGCTCACTTCTATCCATGACCTCTTTATCTCTCAAACATCTGGCTTTCACAGAAACCTGGCTCTCTCCTTTAGACACAGCATCCACTGCTGCACTGCCACATGGGAATCTCCACTTCAGCCACACTCCTAGGTCTGGTAATAGAGAGGTAAAAATAGGTAGTGTAGGTAGTTTAACATTCTAACATTCCAGTTCCTGTCTGAGGTACAACTGTCTCACCATCTACATAATGATAACTAGATTGACCTCCGGCCTGATCTTTATAAAACTTCTTTAGCGTTAAATTTGTATCAACTTATTTATATCTAGTAAGGTGTTAAACAGGTCAAAATTTGCAGAAGGAACAAATGAAGTCCCAGGATTAGGACTTTAGTCTCTTCTTGGCAAGGTACAGCGCTACACTGCCCCTATTGGGGGTTGTGTGGCTAAAGATGGTGTCCACAACCAAAAAGGTAAAAGTTACAATCTAAAAATCTAAAACTATAAAAATATGTTAATGTATATAAAAAATCGTAGATGGTAGAGTTCGAAGAAATAAAATAAAATATGTAGTAAAAATAACAATTATTTAATTCAAAATACAATATAAAAACAATACAGGCAAGTAAAACTCATGTACACCCTATGTAAAGAGTTGCACAACAATCTATGCTATTTCCTAAGGCCTAGATTTGGAGTTTGGCGGTAGATGGCCTGCTAAGGCTACGCGTGGTTTATGTCTAACGCACGGCATTGTTTGACTCCGGTATTTAAAGTTAAAAAAAGACCATCTAACGATGCTCCTAACGCGTGTATGTCACACGCGGAATCCAGCCCGCGTTAGACAGTCTCCCATAGAGATCAATGGAAAATAAAAAAAATTGCTTTTTTCACCTAACACTCGATCTCGCGAGAAATACGCACGGCTCGGTCATATGACGCATACCACATCATGCACAACAATAACACGCCGCAAATGTCACAACAACAATCAATCAACAAAGCACACAAGCATTACACATTCACAAGCGGGGGGAATTTTAATAAAATTTAATACGGGGAATACGCATATACTTTAAGATGCGGAAATACGCTAAATAACAACAAGGAAAAAAAAATACATACACTAGCAAAATACTCGCATTCAATATCACTATATATTAGGACAAACATACATATACAACACTTCACTAATAACACACCATCGCAAATTCACATTTAAAAAGAATACTATTGGTCAATGTTATAGAAAACGACCACTATGACATCATCGCATTCTACACATTCCACAAATACTAACTCAAAATGAGCATGCGCAAATTCACACACCTAATACACATTGCAAAAATATGAATTGCTAATAAAGCACACATGAACACAATTTACAACGCAAATAGGTACATCATTAAACATTTACACAGGGTATATAAGCACCACACAAGCATGGCTTCTTTGACTGTGTTGCTGGTGGGTCTTTGGAGATTGGAGGTTTAAGATTAGAGAGTTTGTGCATTATTGTGAGTGAGTTAGTGTTAGTGTGAGAGAGTCAGTTGTAAGTGTTATCGTGAGTGAGTGAGTGGGAGTTAGTGGTAGTGGGAGAGAGTCAGTTAGTGGGAGTTAGTGAGAGTTAGTGGTAGTGTGATAGAGTCAGTTAGTGGGAGTTAGTGAGAGTTAGTGGTAGTGTGAGTTAGTGAGAATTAGTAGTAGTGTGAGTTAGTGAGAATTAGTAGTAGTGTGAGTTAGTGAGAATTAGTAGTAGTGTGAGTTAGTGAGAATTAGTAGTAGTGTGAGTTAGTGAGAATTAGTAGTAGTGTGAGTTAGCGAGCGAGTGATTTTTCTGTACACTTAACACATTTACACGCAAACACATTCAATACATACATACACTTATCAATAACACTACATACACTCCATACCCCATACCCTCTCATACTACACTCCATACCCCATTCCCTGTAATCCCATTTACTCTTATCCCATACCCCATCCCATACCCATACCCTAGTTACATTTAGTTTACATATCCTCCTTTTAGTCTTCTTCTTTTTGTTTATTTAAATACTCCTTACCCTCTTTGTTTTTTTAGATCCCTCTCACACTTTCAGCACTTATTTTGTCTTTTTAGTTCTTTATTTTGAACCCCCTTCATTTCATCACACTCACTTTTTCTTTGATTATTTGGGGTTTAGTTTAGGGAACAGATGGAGGGCAGGCAGGGGAGAGGTAGAGGGGGGAGTAGAGGGAGGGGGAGAGGAACAGGGCAGGAAGGGGGGCAGGAAGGGGGGCAGGAAGTGGGGGTGGAAGCGGTGGGTGGACCCAGCCACTTGGTTCAAGATGAACAAGTGGCTGGGCCCAGTGGCGGACAGAGTAGGGCTTCACAGTCCGGGAAACAGAGGGCATTGTCACAGGGGAAGGCCAAGGCGACTAGGGAGGCGAGGTTTTCGATGGACGAGAAGGAGGCCCTCGTAGAGGCCTATATGGCCAGGTATAGGAGGCTGCAGCACCAGAAGACCACCCCGACTGAGAAGAGGAAGCTCTGGCATGAGATAAGGAATGCAGTCAATGCAGTGGGTGGCCGGAACAGAGATATGGACTCTATAAAACATCGATACCGGGACTGCAAAATGGATCTCAAGAAAACGTTAAGCCTGGAGGCCCGACATTCCGCAGGAACCGGTGGCGGCCCTGCCCTGGAAATCGAGTACTGCCGATGGGAGGAAATGTTGCGGCCCAGCATCTCCGAGGTGGATGTAGTCGTATCGGAGGAATTGATACCGGGAACCTGCCACTCTCATCTGACGGTAAGCTCATTTAAGAATAAATTCACATACGAATGTATTTCAAGGGACACTATATGCAAACCTTTACTTTCATGAATAAGGTAGCGAATACAATTTGACAAAACATTCAAATGTACTTATATTACCTAATTTGAATCATTCTTGAGATATATTTTAATGAAGAAATAGCCATGCACACGGTGAACCAATCACAGGAGGCAGCTATATTCAGCTAACAATCAGCATCTTCTAAGCATATCTAGATATGCTTTTCAGCAAAGAATATCCAGAGAATGAAGCTAATTAGATAAGAAAAGGACATTAGAAAGTTGATTATAAATGTATGCTTCTAAATCATGAAAGATAAAACATTGGGTTTCATGTCCCTTTAAGGATCAGATTAATGCTATTACGCTGTTTACACGCATTCACAATTACTTTGCGGTTAAATCAGTATCTAGGCTATAGGTTAGGTGTGCATTTAAACAGACTGAAAACAAACGCTAAAACATTCAGATTTAACAGAGATATCACAAACACGGTTTAGAAAATGCGGAAATCGTATTGATTGTTAGATTTCAAAGTGGATTAATGATTCTGCTTTTGTAATTGTATCGTAAGCTAAGTCATTTAAAGCTTGATTTGGAAATATGCTAATATATACATTTTTTATTTGTTCAAATATACAGAGTCTGGGGAGGAGGCAGCACAACAAATACAGCCTCCTCCATCTCCCCGGGATGAGAGTGGTGGGGAGGAATTTCCACTTCGGAGGGAAGAGGCCCCCCGTGACGAAGAGCGCACGGAAACTGATGAAGAGGCCCCGGAAGCAGAGGAGGAGCCCGCGGAACCAGAGGACCCTCAAAGACCCGCACCCCGCCATGCACGGGCACCCCGCCGTGCACGGGTACCCCGCCGTGCATAACAAGAGGAAATAGCGGAGGTGCGGGTTCTACTAGACTACATAGACCAGATGCGTAACTCCTGGATACAAAATATAGAAGGCCGAACTAGAATTCTTGAAGGACAAAACCAAATAATTGAAGGACAAAACCAAATAATTGAAGGACAAAACCAAATAATAAACATACTTAATAGAATAGAAGAAGGGCAAAACAGAATCATTAATCTACACCAAGAGATGTTTAATTTTTTCCGGGAGGCGCATGCTGGTCTGCCTCCTGGTCCGCCTCCTGCAGCTGGGCCTCCTGCTGCTGGGCCTCCTGCTGCTGGGCCATCTTCTCCTGCCGGGCCATCTACTCCTGCCGGGCCATCTTCTCCTGCCGGCCTATCTCCTCCTGCCGAGCCATCTTCTCCTCCTCAGCCATCTTCTCCTCCTCAGCCATCTTCTCCTCCTCAGCCATCTTCTCCTCCTCACCTTGGTCGTCCCAGTACTCTTCCTTCCACTCTTCCCACAACATCTCCAAGGAGAACTCGTCAGAGTCGGCAGTTGCCCCTCCCAGAGCCTCAGCCCCGTGGGAAGAGGGGAAGGAAGAGGAAGTAAGTATTTGTTTTCATGTTTAATTTTTTTTTATTTAATGTGTAATGGATAGGTATGTGATGATGTGGTTTTCATACACTTGTGGACCACACTCTGTATATAATCTACTTCTATGGGACCGGGTCCATGGAGGCAGATTGTTTGCAGAGTGTGGGTTATAAGTGTGTGAAAACCACATCATCACATACCTATCCTTGTTCATGATATTGATTGGTTTCTGTGATGTGATGTCCAAACTGTTTCCCGAATCGCAAACAAAATTACCATTACAATTATCCATGATGGCATATTACTGTTTGAATGCCAATAACACAGCTTAAAGGGACAGTCAGAAAATTATTGATTACAAAGAAAACACTGTATTACGCATTATCAAGTTGGACACAACAAAACATGGAGAAATATGTGTGATTTATGTGCTTACCCTTGTATCTATGACTATGAAAAAATGAACACTTATTTGTTGTTCTGACATAACAACATTTTAGATATCAATGATCAATACATGGTAAATAATATGCTGTATGAGCACAAGGTTTAACATATCCAAATGCCCTCTAGTGGTCAAATTGTATAATGATTACATGCACTCTTCAAGCTCGAAGAAATGAGCACACGAACCTCATAGGTTTAGCTAGCAAATTAAAATAAACACAGACAAATGATTAATTGGTGAGAAAACTTTGATATCATTGATATTCCAAAATTGACTTTTAGAATAATGCAAAACATTATTTGTTTTCTAAACTGTTCCTTTAACAAAATTACATATAATAACATATATTTGAAGATTGTTGGTATATCTACATGTACTTGTTCAAACAAGAAATATTGAAAACAGATTTATATTGACGTGTTAAATAAAGTCTATTTTCTTAAAGAGACATTATTGTGTTCATTTATTTTCAGAAAGACATTTGTTTTAACAATGAATATGGTTTAAAGTCCTTTTAGGAGTGGGGGGTGAAAATATGCTAACAATAATATATTTGGAGATTAACCAATGTGGAACTCATACATGATACAAAAATAAACATTTGCATTAAAGGGACAGTATACTATATTTTTAACAGAACTGTATGTAATAGACACTACTACAAACAACAAGATTAACATATACTGATATCAATATTACAAAGCTTTAAACACTTTCAAAGAAAATAGGGTTATCTCTATTGAAAATATAGATGAACCCCCATTACAACCGTAAAACAAGACAATACCCCATCATTAACATATGAAAAGACCCTTTACACAAACAGGAGAAAGCTGGAGATGGTACTCACATGAAACTCAGAGGCTTGGCGAGGAGTCTGAAAATTACTTACATTTTCTTAGAACAGAAGCAAAATGAAACGTGTATTTGTTAAACAATGGACTATCTAACTAGAGACAAAATAAAAAGTTTTGATTTATAATGTGAGTGTCTAATGAACCTTTAATAGAATATACGACGAAATTACATTTAGAAGAAGTCGGCATCATATATTTAGCATATGATAAAGATAAATGCATATTGATTACTTTATTCTAACACAATAGCGCATATTTATGAATTAGATATCTTTAACATTAAACACAACAGTCATTTTACATAAAAAGGAACATATTGTTGAAAAACATATTAAACAACATGGACTATAGAGATTTGCACTTGCCTCGAAATATCTTATGCATGAAAACATTTTGCTTTCGTTCGTTTATTCAACCAGACATCAAGCAAAAGAGAATGTGGTGGTCTTTATCAGCTATGGGTCAACAATGTAACATGATGCAAACAATCCATATTCGCAATGTTTTTAAACTTGGCTTCATTCACAAACGTGTTTAACGTGCACAAACAAATATTGCGGGACTACGTAATACAATCAGACGTTTTTTTACCTTTGCATGTGACGTCTTAATTAACATGGCGCTTCCTTGATCACGTAAGAACGCAATCTAATAAAAGGCACATTCCTGATCACGTAAGAACGCAAACAAAAAAAAAGGCGCATCCATGATCGCGTAAAAACGCCATCCAATAAAAGGTGCATCCTTGATCGCGTAAAAACGCCATCCAATAAAAGGCGCATCCTTGATCGCGTAAAAACGCCATCCAATAAAAGGCGCATCCGTGATCGCGTAAAAACGCCATCCAATAAAAGGTGCATCCTTGATCGCGTAAAAACTTCAGTCAATACAAGGAATCATTGGACAGCCTGGCAGGTGACGTCTTAAGCAACATGGCGCATCCGCGATCGCAGAAAAACCGCAGCCAATACAAGGACTCAGTTGACAGCTTGGCATATCACTAAGAAACGTATTTATATTTTTGAAACTAGTATGTGTCTAGATTGATATCTAGGAATGTCACCAAATCATGATTCATCTTTTCGGACTTGACTGTCCCTTTAACTATAGCTATGGTGTATATCTTTAACATTTAAAAGATACACATGAGAAATACATATGCCATTGATTTTTTAAGATATGTTTAGATTGTTTGGGAATAACAATAATGACACATGTATTGATCAAACGGGTAATTTATTCAAGTTGAAATATGGTCAGACTACCTATAGCCATATATGGGAGGAGAAGTATTTTATAACAATATTTGGAAAAACATATTCCTCATCTAAAATATGCGCATTACACACAGAGATTGATTTGGTTACACTTTTACAATAAGATAGAATAGAAAATGAAATACATGTGCTGTCAACATTACAATAAGATTGTTTATTATTAAGATTATATGTCCTTGTTCATGTAAAAATGGAAATACATTCATTAACAATTGTGCTCACCATCACTTAAAGGGACATGATTTTTATTTATAAAAAGAGGATACACAGAGACAATACTATTTCAAGAAAATGAACACTTTACAGGGATTATATCATTGTATCAATCCTCAGATCATTTGTTAAAGGTGCATCAATTCATGCAGAGTTTATAAATACACACATGGATGTGAAATTTGAAATATACATATATAACAATCTTTATATACATATATAAAACAATTACTATGCTAATCATAATCATGCAATGATAAAGATTTTAGATAACAATATAAAGACAAAAAAAAAATACATTGGAGATGTTAATCTTAAAGTCATTTAGAATTGTATTACATATATGATTCAGGAAACAACATTATTTTGGGTATGTCCCTTTAAGGATCAATCAGATAAAATAGAGATTTCAATCAATGACATGAATAAGGAGGACAAAAAATCGTGCAATGACATGTCTTTTATTAGTATGTCAGAAAAAAACAACGTTTATAAATAATATGGTAAAGATCTGGAAAATGGAGACATATGACAAGGTAACAGAGTGCATCACAGTCCATGAAGAGAGTTGCCAAGGGCCAGCATAGCCCCATTTGAGCCATATGACAAGGTAACAGAGTGCATCACAGTCCATGAAGAGAGTTGCCAAGGGACACCATAGCCCCATTTGAGCCATATGATAAGGTAACAGAGTGCATCACAGTCCATGAAGAGAGTTGCCAAGGGCCAGCATAGCCCCATTTGAGCCATATGATAAGGTAACAGAGTGCATCACAGTCCATGAAGAGAGTTGCCAAGGGCCACCATAGCCCCATTGTAGATATATGACAAGGTAACAGAGTGCATCACAGTCCATGAAGAGAGTTGCCAAGGGCCACCATAGCCCCATTGTAGATATATGACAAGGTAACAGAGTGCATCACAGTCCATGAAGAGAGTTGCCAAGGGCACCATAGCCCCATTGTAGATATATGACAAGGTAACAGAGTGCATCACAGTCCATGAAGAGAGTTGCCAAGGGACACCATAGCCCCATTTGAGCCATATGATAAGGTAACAGAGTGCATCACAGTCCATGAAGAGAGTTGCCAAGGGCCAGCATAGCCCCATTTGAGCCATATGACAAGGTAACAGAGTGCATCACAGTCCATGAACAGAGTTGCCAAGGGACACCATAGCCCCATTTGAGCCATATGATAAGGTAACAGAGTGCATCACAGTCCATGAAGAGAGTTGCCAAGGGCCAGCATAGCCCCATTTGAGCCATATGATAAGGTAACAGAGTGCATCACAGTCCATGAAGAGAGTTGCCAAGGGCCACCATAGCCCCATTGTAGATATATGACAAGGTAACAGAGTGCATCACAGTCCATGAAGAGAGTTGCCAAGGGCCACCATAGCCCCATTGTAGATATATAACAAGGTAACAGAGTGCATCACAGTCCATGAAGAGACTTGCCAAGGGCCACCATAGCCCCATTGTAAATATATGACAAGGTAACAGAGTGCATCACAGTCCATGAAGAGAGTTGCCAAGGGACACCATAGCCCCATTTGAGCCATATGATAAGGTAACAGAGTGCATCACAGTCCATGAAGAGAGTTGCCAAGGGCCAGCATAGCCCCATTTGAGCCATATGATAAGGTAACAGAGTGCATCACAGTCCATGAAGAGAGTTGCCAAGGGCCACCATAGCCCCATTGTAGATATATGACAAGGTAACAGAGTGCATCACAGTCCATGAAGAGAGTTGCCAAGGGCCACCATAGCCCCATTGTAGATATATGACAAGGTAACAGAGTGCATCACAGTCCATGAAGAGAGTTGCCAAGGGACACCATAGCCCCATTTGAGCCATATGATAAGGTAACAGAGTGCATCACAGTCCATGAAGAGAGTTGCCAAGGGACACCATAGCCCCATTTGAGCCATATGATAAGGTAACAGAGTGCATCACAGTCCATGAAGAGAGTTGCCAAGGGCCACCATAGCCCCATTGTAGATATATGACAAGGTAACAGAGTGCATCACAGTCCATGAAGAGAGTTGCCAAGGGCCACCATAGCCCCATTGTAGATATATGACAAGGTAACAGAGTGCATCACAGTCCATGAAGAGAGTTGCCAAGGGACACCATAGCCCCATTTGAGCCATATGATAAGGTAACAGAATGCATCACAGTCCATGAAGAGAGTTGCCAAGGGACACCATAGCCCCATTTGAGCCATATGATAAGGTAACAGAGTGCATCACAGTCCATGAAGAGAGTTGCCAAGGGACACCATAGCCCCATTTGAGCCATATGATAAGGTAACAGAGTGCAACACAGTCCATGAAGAGAGTTGCCAAGGGACACCATAGCCCCATTTGAGCCATATGACAAGGTAAAAGAGTGCAACAGGCACAACAATAAACTTAAAAAAAGGCCAAATGGCAACAATAACAAAAACATCAACATGTGGACGGAGGATTCTTATCTGCGACCTTGGAGCATCTCCAGATCCTCCACTTACTGGTCATCCTCTTCATCGTCCTGTGCATGTCCAGCTACAGATTCAAGCATTGAGTTCCAACGCCTCATCTGACTTAGAGTCATATGCTGAACCTGTAGCTGGGCCTGCATGGTGTCGGCCATCCCTCTCAGGACAGCTGCGTTCCTCAACACGGCCTGCTCTACTCGTGCTATACCTTCTAGCATGAGCCATGCTGAGTCACAGCCTAAAATAAAGAATAAATCAAATATTAAGGATAATTACACAACAGAAGAAAAAAATAAGCAAAGATACATTGTCATCATAAAGACAAATCATTCTTTACATCAATTTGTTAAAATTGATTCTTTACACATTAAATATGTTATTCAGACAGACCGAAATCATTAAAGGGACAGTTTACTCAAACATGTTGTCCCCTTTAATTGGTTTTCGATGATCCACTTATACAGCTTGAGTGTATAAAATCTTGTTAAAGGATTTACATTGTACTTACATTAGCAATTTTAAATATTTTAATTATACTGTGGTAGGCACACCTATCCTTAAACATTTTGGCGTTGAGGACAAGCTGTGTAAACATATCAACCTGAAGAAATTACATTCCCACTGGGTTAGACAAGAGATAATGTATCAACATTTGTACATAAATTGTTGGATCCAAGTAGTGGTGATTGGTATATGTAGTGATATCAAATTAAAGGGACACTGAACCTAAATATTTAATTGACTGATTCAGATAGAGCATGACATTACAAATATTTAAAAATTACACATATTCTTTAAATGTTTGAATTCTCTAGCTAGATTTGGAATGCAAGAATGTAGGTTTATAGGGCAGGCCATATTTGTTTATCAACTTTGGTTGTCCCTGCTGGTTGATGGATACATTCATCCAACAATAAAGAAATGATGTCCACAATTATTTTCAATTTAAAATTAATTCTAGGTATTTCTTTGTTTCAATAAAGATAGCAAGAGAATGAAGAATAATTGATAAGAGTAGTAAATTATAAATTTGATTGACATTGCATGCTCTATTTGAATCACAATAGAAACAATTTGCCTTCAGTGTACCTTTAAGTATCTTATAATGTGGATTTTGAATGATACTTACAGCTGTGCCTGGAAAGGACAATCCGACACCCAGGACAATGAAGGTTGAGACAGGGGGGAGGGATGGGAATTGATTGGGGAGGGATGGGATTGGGTTGGGGAGGGATGAGCTGCTGCTCCGGGGTAGGCCATACAGCTGGGGAGTGGTGAGTTGGGGTCTGGGCAGCTGTACGGCCCATAATACGGGGAGAGCGCCGAAGGGGGGTGAAGGGGCGTGTTTTGGGAGGGACAGGGAAGGGGCGTTTTTGGGAGGGACAGGAAATGACAAATGGGAAGGGCCGGCAGGGGTCTGGGCCTGGGCAGGAGTCTGTGCCTGGGCAGGGGTCTGGGCCTGGGCAGTGGTCTGGGCATGGGCAGGGGTCTGGGCCTGGGCAGTGGTCTGGGCATGGGCAGGGGTCTGGGCCTGGGCAGTGGTCTGGGCATGGGCAGGGGTCTGGGCCTGGGCAGGGGTCTGTGACTGGTCAGGGGACTGGGCAGGGGCAGAAACCAGATGACCAGAGGTGGAGGATCCATCTGAAAAAAATAATCCAAATATATTAACATCTCATACATCATGAAATCAAATCAACGCATTTCAAATTGATTATGTTTTCAATATACTTCGAAGTGTGTTTGAATTTCTAAACAATTATGAAATGAGGATATGGTATGCATATAGGCACTCAGATGAATATCAATGACTGTCTGTACAATTATAACATTATTATTGTGTTTTGGCCTGGAATATGCATGTGACATAATGATGGCATGAATTATAAATTTTTAAAAAAAAAATAAAAAAATTTTTTTTTTCATGCTGCCTGATATAGAAAGGGGGCAGTAGTGTATTTGAACAGACAAATAATATTCCTTTTTAAAGTTCAAAAGCTGTAGACTTTGAATGTCTTCAATAAAATGATTTCCAATAAAGCAACATGTTGGAAACATGATAGATATATTTCACATACCATCAGACTTCAAGGCCGCCTCTTCCTCCTCCGTCACACATGTTAAATCAATCTCTGTAAAACATAACATGTTGTGTACACGTTAAGATCAGATATTATAACATATGTTACTGTTGATCAAAGACACACATCAATGTTGCATTAAAGATATACACACCCAAAGTTATGATTTACATCATTTTGATGGAGCATACAAATGACATTAGATTTGTTATTCTCAATGATTCATATTTTTGATGTATTGTTTGTATTAATTTTAAAAACATAAAAGCATAGTACATAGAACATTTAAGATTTCTCATGTGTGTATCACTTGATGACTGTTGAGAAAAATGAACATGGAAACAAACATATGCTATACATCTTCTGAATAACAAAGGTGTAGACTAAGAAAGTTTTAATTATTAATATTTCAATATTCAAAGACAATTAATATATAATCAGAGGAGTAAATTATATGTTTGTTTCAAATGTTATGCTTCATCAGAATCATGCTCATAATATTGATTACCAATACACCTTCAATGACATATAAATGAGTCAATGGACTTACCAGGAGACCGCAAAGGCGGCTCTGTGTCAGTGCTGGATTCCTCTGGGCTCCCCACACCAACTCTCTCTATGAATGATATAGATATATATTAGTGAACACATTTGGGATAGCACTAAATCACATCTGTAGCGAATTTTAAGAATAATCAACTTGAAAATGTGAAGAATAGAGCAGTCATTAAACAAAAAAATGCTTGATTGAATCAAGGGGATTCTGTTAAAAATGATGTATTGAACATATGTTTAATTTCTGACTATATTAGACATCAAACTCATCTCATACGATGCTATTGCATATCTAAATATACCCATTGATCAATGTTCTTAAAAGAATACACACAAACCACATTTTGAATAACAGCTGTTGACAAATATAAACAAAGACATGTGGCACATCGAGCCATTTGTTCAATGTACAGTAATCTTGTTTAGGACACAACACATATCTATCACAATACAAAACCAAATTGATTAGTACAAATATGTAATCATGGTGCTGTTAGAGTATGCTGATATCTATAAAGTAACTCCAACAGTGAATATGTGAATTATATATCAATATTGTCTAATCCAAAGAATGTAAAGATGAATGAATCTATTGTTTATTAAAGGGACACTGACATGATTTATTTCAATCATTGATTTCACTGTTCAAACTGTTCCAAATGATATAACATTGACTCCTATTATAATTTGAATGTTGCTACATTTTAATCTTAAAGGCAGATAAGCAATATTGGATTCAATAAATATTGTTTGTTGAAGGTATCCACCAATCATCAATCAAAACCCAGGTTGGTCAACCAAAATTGAGCTTCAGATAAACGTACATTCTTGATTTTAAAATATATTTAGCAATAGAATATTTCACATATGATTTGCAAAATGTTTTAAAATCCATTTTGCAGATACATATAAATATTGAACAATGTGGATTTAGTATGTAATGTTCTGTCCATGTTTCTAAGACAAATGTCAATTAAAATGAGACATACCATACTGTGACAAGCCCTGCCTTGAGGATCCAGCACCAACATCCAGATCTGTAATATATTAAATGAGGATTGGATATCATTAATACAAATCATGCCATGTTTTAAATCTTTACATTATTAGCAAATCAATTAAAAACTATTAATCCTTTGGTAGTCCCATGAGTTAATTGTTTCCTCAATTCAATTCATGATAAATATATCCTGTACTCTTATTTTCAATCAGTTGTGTTGTTTACTGTAGCTTAAATTATTTTTTGGTGTTATTTCATTCTCATCAATTGATGGGCATATGTTATAATTTATTTGGATTCTTCTTTTTTTATTATGTATAATATTGAAAATAAGAATACTGTATTCTTCACATATATAATATTTCACATTTCATTTTGACCAACATGTGTAAAGCAATGCCACTTACAGCAAACCCATGTTAACGTGTATGCGCAATTCCATTTTCGCGATCATTGCGCAATGATTCCAAGCGGAATTACGCATCCGTCATTTGACCAACATGTATAAAGCAATGCCACTTACAGCAAACCCATGTTAACGTGTATGCGCAATTCCATTTTCGCGATCATTGCGCAATGATTCCAAGCGGAATTACGCATCCGTCATTTGACCAACATGTATAAAGCAATGCCACTTACAGCAAACCCATGTTAACGTGTATGCGCAATTCCATTTTCGCGATCATTGTGCAATGATTCCAAGCGGAATTACGCATCCGTCATTTGACCAACATGTATAAAGCAATGCCACTTACAGCTAACCCATGTTAACGTGTATGTGAAATTCCATTTTCGCGATCATTGCGCAATGATTCAAAGCGGAATTACGCATCCGTCATTTGACCAACATGTATAAAGCTAACCCATGTTAACGTGTATGCGCAATTCAATTTTCGCTCTGTGACGCATATTCTGTAGAGCGCAAGAAACATCATTCCTATTTCATGTGTCACTAATCTAAAATCAGATATCTAAACATCATATGTAGTGTATGTTGTGAGATCTGTATAGGTTTAGTATCTGACTATATACACATTTTTTTGAAAATAAAAAAATATTAAGATATTATATGAAGTTGGATAATTACCTGGTTCAGATTCTCCATCTCCTCCCAGGCCACCGGACGGAGAAGCAGCTGCCCTGGCCCCCGCGTCAGGACTTTCAGATCCCGCAGCTGGGAGGGAAGAAGAGGAGGCCGAGGATGGCGAGGATCTAAATCTTTTGAGGACCCGGAGAATGAGGAGCTCGCATAAAGTCACCTCATAAGGGAGTAAATACAGTTTCCGCGGGGCCTCTCTTTTGCCCCCTCTTTTACCGGCTTGTACCCAGTCCCTTATGAGGTTGACTTTTTTTGTTAAGCGCAACCTCATATCTCCGAATCTCCTCATGATTTGATTCTGGCTCCTCTGGACGTCACACACCAATCTAACCGCATTGGTGATAGACTCCCAGAGGGCCTTCTTAACGTGCGCATCTGTCAACCTCCTCTTGTTCCCAAACAGCTGGGGATAAAAGTCCTTGACGGCGTTGACCAGTGCAGCGCTCTCCTCCTTGGTGAACCTGGGAGCTGACATGCCTGCTGGTTTGTAGAATATAATTATTTATAAATATTATATACTGCCTGCAGGCATTAGAGAACTGACAAAGATGGCAACGTGTAATGGACTTTAATGGTGAAGTAAACATGAGATGCACCATGGGACAAGTTATCTGTACATCTGATTGGATAAAAGTTTTAAATATTGTTAGAATGTCTGTGAGACCATCCTGACTCAAGTTGTGTTTGTGTGATGAACTCTGATTGGCCGTTCCTTAATGTTTCATATCTTAGTAACTTCCATACACATACCTCCTGGTGGTGCTGTAACTTCATTTTTCATGTAGACTTATTTGTAACTCATGGGCCTGTCATGCGGATATGTGTGACGCAGATTTAATATCCGTGATCCGTTAAATATTAATGATTAAATTCTCTTTAAAATCTAATACTTTCACATTATTAAATGTTGTAGACATTTCTCGGTTTAATAGCGGTCTGTTTCTTTAATACAAATACACATTTAATATTGTATGTCTTTATTGTTCATAAAATCCATTTCTTGACTTATTGTGAAGTATTGATATTGCTCTATTAAATGTATTTATAATGCACATTGATTGTGTGCTATTGCGTGACATTAGACTCTAATGTTTAAAGATGCTAATCTGGTGTTTCAAGATGCGTTTCCCACGCAATATTTCTGAATGTTCAAAATCAGGTTATAATGTCAGTAACTTGGATAATCTGTTTATAAATGTTAAACTACAGGTTTGTTTGTTATTAGTAAATAAACCTCGAGCTTGTATTTGTCTGAAGTACTCATATATGTTATTGTGCAATGGCGTCTTTATTTTTAAATAGACATTACAAACAAACAATTGTATCAAATGATCTGTAGAGATAGAAAATTGTTTAGACTTTAAAATGTAAATCAATTTATCTTAGTATTTAGATATCCTCAACAGAAGAAATTTAAATGCACATGGTTGAGCCAATCACATAAGGCATCTCTGTGCATCCAACAATCTTCATCTACTGAGCCTATCTCGATATGCTTTTCAAGCAAAGTATGTCAAGATAAGAAGAGAAGTAAATACACTCTTTAAATCTCTTAAAGGGACACTGTCCAAACAAATTTAGCGTTCGTGATTCAGATTGAGCATGAAATGTTAAACAACTTTATAATTTAATCCGATTCTCAAATGTTAAGAATTATCTTGTTATCTTTCTTTGCAAATCAATAATGATATTTTAGATTATGGACAATTGTTTCAAAAAACCTGGGTTGTCCTTGATGATTGTTGGATAAATTAATCCAACCAAAAAAACCAAGTTCTGTCCAGAGTACTGAAGCAAATAAATTATCTATTTAATGCCTTATTTTTAAAGTAATGATAGCAACATCACAAGGAGCATTCATAATATGAGACAATTTTTAAAGTTGATTAAAATAGAATACTCATTCAGAATGTATAAATCATTTATTTTTTAACTGTCTCCCTTTAAGTATATTTTGAGTTCATGTCCCTTTAAATAAACATTTCACAATAATGCTTAAAATATCAGAAACCTAGGCACCTTCCTTTTGCTAAATTAGTATAACATATGAGTAAAGCAAATTTAGATTAACTTCTGGATTGTTTTACACACTGACTGAAATATATATTGTAAAGGAGGTATTTTGGAGTCTTCAGCTTAGAGGGACATCAAGCTATCTGTTATGTATGCATTTTGGATAAGATTATAATATTTGAACTTAATATGTTTTGGTATTCAATCATTAGATTGTAATAATATATATTCTTGGATTAAATACATATCTACATAGGCTATTTTGATGCTGATTGTTGGTTGCACATAGATGCCTTATGTAATTGACTAAGATATGTGCATTGATGTATTTTTTCAAAGTATATTTAAAGACTGAATGTAATTCTATAGTACTTTCTAAATATGTTTAAATTCTTTTATGAATTTTTTACAAATCAATACACAATATACTTTGTGAATGTCCCTTTAAGGACCAAAACATTCGGAATGTTGATTTAACATTGTCAAAAGAAACTAAAGGGGAATGAAAATTATATATAGATATGTGATGTCTAACCCAAGAGGTAAGATTTTAAAAACTACATAATATTAATAACTATAGTTAAATGACTCCACTAGAAAATTACATCGATTAACCTGGCATCCAATAACTAGCTTGTGAAAAATATCAAGTTAAATGACCTACCATTTATAAAAGTAAAAATTAAAATAATTTAGAAAATAATGTTTTGAGATACCTAAGGAAGATACAAGATCTTATAAAATTAATTTTACATTCAACAACACTGTCACTTTAATGTAATTGAACCACTTCCCCTTCTTAAAAGTGAAAACAAATAATTTATGACAAATTTTGACTACATATCCGAAATTATTTTAACATCTAAGAATTTCCAAAGAAAAGCATCGATGGATCTCACTCCCCAATTAATGTTAAAAAAGATAGTTTAATGTAATATTCTCGGAATCAGTGGATTTTATAAAATTAATGCATTATTTGATCTTATGCATGTGCTTGTCAAATAGCCAACTACCAGTCATGGGAGTCAAATTGTTTTTTATTGACAGATTATATGGATATTTATTATAATCTGTTCAAAAGAGTGAATTTATGTTTATTATTACCATTTAAAAAATTAAAAGTTTCTGAAACAAAAACAAAAAAATATTCCTGGAAGTCAGATGACAATCTGAAATAAAAAAACAAAATTTTAACAAAGTTAATACACACGTTGTCAAATATTCATAAAATACATTTACAATCATCTTGTGTCTATGCTCTAGCTTTGTTCAACATTTTTTAAAGATATTTATTAATTAAATTTAAAAAAAAAAAAACACCATTATATTGTGTAATAAAAAATAAATTTAAATTTCTGAATTTCTAATTATACATAATAATGTATATCACATTTCAATAATATATATGTATGCTGAACATAAATGTAATATTTCATGTCCATTCAAATACTATAATACAACTATAATATGTATTCCTTTTTCTGATTGTGATCCCTAAATATCTAATGATGAAATTAGTATGACTAATGTATGTAAGCTACCAATAATCAACATTCTTCCTGTGATTCTTAACTAGCATGCATTAGTACACCAACCTGGATAATGCATGGTCTTTGAAAGTCAATTCAGGGGTAAACAGTTGATCTTCAATAGGTGTCTTATTCATCAGTTCATAAAATAGAGGACTGTGAAATCCCATCTAAAAAAGTAACATCATCTAAGTGTCTGATTGTGATCCCTAAATATCTAATTAAGAACTAAATATGACTAATGTATGTAAGCTACTAATATTCAACATTCTTCGGGGGGTAGTTATCAAGCCGTCAACCTCAAATACGCTGCATATTCCGCAGCGTATTTGTGGCGAGGCTGATACGCCTTAGTTATCAAAGGCTCGAGACCGGCAAAAGTAGAATTTTGTGACGTAAGCTTCGATCCGCCGGGGACTGTATAACTGCATCCATTTCTTGCATTAACGCTGCACTTATTGGATTACAAATACCTGCAAAGTTTAAATGGACTGTTTTTGGTCTATTTCCCCTGGTGCACCAGATAATAATTTTTTGGCCAGTACTTCATTAATACTGCTTTGTGTGGGATCCCCTGTATGAATGTGAATGTGTGTATTGTGCATTTGTTTAATAAATATTTACATTGTTTTTGACATACAAGCTTTTTGTAGCGCTTTTATTCAATTTTACAGTTGTGCTGGATTTACCTAGACTTTTGGGAATTTCTTATTGTGAAATCCCCACTTCCTTTTCTATGTTGTTCTCATATGTATCTTTCTAGGAAGCACCTGTTCTCTAGTTAATTACTTATTAGTGTGCAACTCTCACCTTTTGTGTTTCTTTTGAATAAAATTATTAACCCCTAAACCTAACCCTAACCCTAACGCCCCCTAACTTAAATATTAATTAAATAAATCTAAATAAATTAACTCTTATTAACTAAATGAAACCTATTTAAAACTAAATACTTACCTTTAAAATAAACCCTAATATAGCTACAATATAAATAATAATTATATTCTAGCTATCTTAGGATTTATTTTTATTTTACAGGTACCTTTCAATTTATTTTAACCATGTACAATAACTATTAAATAGTTATTAACTGTTTAATAGCTTACCTAGCTAAAATAAAGAGAAATGTACCTGTGAAATAAATCCTAACCTAAGTTACAATTACACCTAACACTACACTATACTTTAATAAATTATTCCTATTTAAAAATAAATACTTACCTGTAAAATAAACCCTAAGATAGCTACAATGTAATTCATAATTATATTATAGCTATCTTAGGATTTATATTTATTTTACAGGTAACTTTGTATTTATTTTAGCTAGTTAGAATAGTTATTAAATAGTTATTAACTATTTAATAACTACCTAGCTAAAAGAAATACAAAATTACCTGTAAAATAAATCCTAACTTAAGTTACAATTAAACCTAATACTACACTATCATTAAATTAACTAAATAAACTACCTACAAAGAACTACAATGAAATACAATTACATAAACTAACTAAAGTACAAAAAATAAAAAAAGCTAAGTTACAAAAAATAAAAAATTAAGTTACAAACATGTTAAAAATATTACAACAATTTTAAGCTACTTACACCTAATCTAAGCCCCCTAATAAAATAACAAACCCCCCCAAAATAAAAAAAATCCCTACCCTATTCTAAATTACATAAATTTCAAAGCTCTTTTACCTTACCAGCCCTTAAAAGGGCCATTTGTGGGGGCATGCCCCAAAAAGTTCAGCTCTTTTGCCTGTAAAAGAAAAATACAACCCCCCCCCCAACATTAAAACCCACCACCCATATACCCCTAATCTAACCCAAACCCCCCTTACAAAAACCTAACACTAATCCCCTGAAGATCATCCTACCTTGAGTCGTCTTCACTCAACCGAGCCACCGATGGAACTGAAGAGGACATCCGGAGCGGAAGAAGTTAATCCTCCAAGCGGCGCTGAAGAAATCTTCCATCCGATGAAGTCATCATCCAGGCGGCGCTGAAGAAGTCTTCGATCCGGCCGATGTCATCTTCAAAGAGGCGCTGAAGAGGTCTTCTATCCGGGCGAAGTCATCTTCCAAGCCGGGTCTTGAATCTTCCTTCCGCCGACGCGGAACCACCTTCTTCACCGACGGACTACGACGAATGACGGCTCCTTTAAGGGACGTCATCCAAGATGGCGTCCCCTCAATTCCGATTGGCTGATAGGATTCTATCAGCCAATCGGAATTAAGGTAGGAAAATCTGATTGGCTGATGGAATCAGCCAATCAGATTCAAGTTCAATCCGATTGGCTGATCCAATCAGCCAATCAGATTGAGCTCACATTCTATTGGCTGATCGGAACAGCCAATAGAATGCGAGCTCAATCTGATTGGCTGATTCCATCAGCCAATCAGATTTTCCTACCTTAATTCCGATTGGCTGATAGAATCCTATCAGCCAATCGGAATTAAGGGGACGCCATCTTGGATGACGTCCCTTAAAGGAGCCGTCATTCGTCGTAGTCCGTCGGTGAAGAAGGTGGTTCCGCGTCGGCGGAAGGAAGATTCAAGACCCGGCTTGGAAGATGACTTCGCCCGGATAGAAGACCTCTTCAGCGCCTCTTTGAAGATGACATCGGCCGGATCGAAGACTTCTTCAGCGCCGCCTGGATGATGACTTCATCGGATGGAAGATTTCTTCAGCGCCGCTTGGAGGATTAACTTCTTCCGCTCCGGATGTCCTCTTCAGTTCCATCGGTGGCTCGGTTGAGTGAAGACGACTCAAGGTAGGATGATCTTCAGGGGATTAGTGTTAGGTTTTTGTAAGGGGGGTTTGGGTTAGATTAGGGGTATGTGGGTGGTGGGTTTTAATGTTGGGGGGGGTTGTATTTTTCTTTTACAGGCAAAAGAGCTGAACTTTTTGGGGCATGCCCCCACAAATGGCCCTTTTAAGGGCTGGTAAGGTAAAAGAGCTTTGAAATTTATGTAATTTAGAATAGGGTAGGGATTTTTTTTATTTTGGGGGGTTTGTTATTTTATTAGGGGGCTTAGATTAGGTGTAAGTAGCTTAAAATTGTTGTAATATTTTTAACATGTTTGTAACTTAATTTTTTATTTTTTGTAACTTAGCTTTTTTTATTTTTTGTACTTTAGTTAGTTTATGTAATTGTATTTCATTGTAGTTCTTTGTAGGTAGTTTATTTATTTAATTTAATGATAGTGTAGTATTAGGTTTAATTGTAACTTAAGTTAGGATTTATTTTACAGGTAATTTTGTATTTCTTTTAGCTAGGTAGTTATTAAATAGTTAATAACTATTTAATAACTATTCTAACTAGCTAAAATAAATACAAAGTTACCTGTAAAATAAATATAAATCCTAAAATAGCTACAATGTAATTATTAATTACATTGTAGCTATCTTAGGGTTTATTTTACAGGTAAGTATTTAGTTTTAAATAGGAATAATTTATTAAAGTATAGTGTAGTGTTAGGTGTAATTGTAACTTAGGTTAGTTTTTATTTTACAGGTAAATTTCTCTTTATTTTAGCTAGGTAAGCTATTAAATAGTTAATAACTATTTAATAGCTATTGTACATGGTTAAAATAAATTGAAAGGTACCTGTAAAATAAATATAAATCCTAAGATAGCTAGAATATAATTATTATTTATATTGTAGCTATATTAGGGTTTATTTTATAAGTAAGTATTTAGTTTTAAATAGGATTCATTTAGTTAATAAGAGTTAATTTATTTAGATGTATTTAATTAATATTTAAGTTAGGGGGGCGTTATGGTTAGGGTTAGACTTAGGTTTAGGGGTTAATCATTTTATTAAAGTGGCAGCGGCGTAGTGGGGGGCAGGATAGGGGTTAATAAATTTATTATAGGTTGCGGCGGGTTCATGGAGCGGCGGTTTAGGGGTTAAACTATTTATTTAGTTGCGGAGAGGTGCGGGATCAGCAGGATAGGGGTTAATAACTTTATTATAGAGGGCGGCGGTATAGGGGGGGCAGGATAGGGGTTACTGGGTATAATGTAGGTGGCGGCTGTGTCCGGGAGCGGCGGTTTAGGGGTTACTACATTTTTAATAGTTGCGGCGGGGTCTAGGAGCGGCGGTTTAGGGGTTAATAACTTTATTTAGTTGCGGGGGGCTCCGGGGGCGCCGGTATAGGGGGTAGAACAGTGCAGTTTAGTGTGAGTGCTTAGTGACAGGCTAGCAATAAAGCTGGGAAAAAGCCAAAGGGCAGCGAGATCGGATGAGTGATAACTGTCACAGTCCGCTGCTCATCGCCCCGCGGCTTTTTGACAGCTTTATTTGATAACTTAGGCGAACGTATTCAAGGTCCGCGGCGGCGAAGGTAGGCGAGCTTAGGCGGACGTATTGGGCCGGTGAAGCCAGAAAAGTAGACAGCTTGATAACTAGCCCCCTTCCTGTGATTCTTAACTAGCATGCATTGGTACACCAACCTGGATAATGCATGGTCTTTGAAAGTCAATTCAGGGGTAAACAGTTGATCTTCAATAGGTGTCTTATTCATCAGTTCATAAAATAGAGGACTGTGAAATCCCATCTAAAAAAGTAACATCATCTAAGTGTCTGATTGTGATCCCTAAATATCTAATTAAGAACTAAATATGACTAATGTATGTAAGCTACTAATATTCAACATTCTTCCTGTGATTCTTAACTAGCATGCATTGGTACACCAACCTGGATAATGCATGGTCTTTGAAAGTCAATTCAGGGTAAACAGTTGATCTTCAATAGGTGTCTTATTCATCATTTCCAAAATAGAGGCCTGTGAAATACCATCTAAAAATTAGAAAATAATCTAAGTGTCTCCAATAGGATGCCTCCACAGCCTTATTCTATCAAATAGTTGGCACTTACCATGTGAACATGTCTTTGTATGGTTTTCAAGGTCAGCAGATTGGAAAGATAATGCCAGACATGATCCCATTGTTATGCTTCAATTTCAATCTTAGCTTTTTCCACTGTCAGTCTGGGCAATCTTCACTGACAGGCTTCTAATTCTTCCCTTTCAGTCTTTAGATTAAGTCAGCTCCCTAATGGCAGAAAAAGTTTAATAAAAATTACTACAAGTGTGTGAATCAGTTCTGTACCCCTCTCCCACCCCCCATTTCAGAATAAATTTCTGTCACTAGCTTACTAAGCGTGTGTAGCATCTTGTGTTATTTTCTATCAAGTGTGAAGATGAGTCATATTGAGCAGAACAAACCTCTAATGTGTGACATTGAACAATAGTCATGCTAGAGGATCCCTTTCTGAGTATTTACATTTTAAGTAATGTGTAAACTAAATACTAGTTTAGAAAATGTATGCCATATGATGTATTTGTGTACAATTCATGCCAGCAACAGTCCATACATTTATACTTACCATCTGATGTCCTCTTTAAAAACCAGGTGGCAAAGACTCGCTACAGGACCCAATGCCCAGAGCATCACCTATATTAATAAATGAAACACATTTTTAGCATTTGATGAACAATCCTAACATGTTTGCACAATTCTCTACTTGTCATTTCCCTAGAGTTCACATCTATTGACAATACTCCAGTCTAACTTCTATTCTTTACCGTCTAAAGTGGCGGTTGATGATGTCCGCTCTGACATTGAGCCCCTCGTCCCGGAATGGCCCCTCTAGAACAGGATCATCCTCCTCATCTCTGAGGAGGTTTCGGTCCGCCGGGACGGCCTGCAGCATCCCAGCCCGCTGTGCAATATTATGCAGGACGCTACAGGCTACAATGATCTTAGCCACCTTCTTTGGGTTGTACTGGAGGGCTCCTCCCGACCTGTCCAGGCACCTGAACCTCATCTTCAGGAGCCCGAACATCCGTTCAACCACCGCCCTGGTTCTCTTATGAGCCCTATTGTAGCGCTCCTCAGACACATCAGTCGGGCTACGCAAGGGGGTAATGAGCCAAGGCCGGCTCATGTACCCAGAATCACCTATAAATTATGAACAGAACATAATTCTAACAGAATCCTCAAAATAGTATTTGGAGTCCAATCAAAAGTTTTGTACACAATAATCCAGTAACAATTTTTTTTTGTAAAATTAAAAAATATAGTTCAATATTATTCTCTATCTTCCCATTTCATCTAAGACATGCTACATATGCGTATTTCTCCTAAATCAAGCCTTGTGTAAAATGCAAACTACATGGTTACATTGCATTCTCTATCTGAGCATTTAAGGTAAGACATGCTACATATCTGCATTGAACTAAAAGACATTAGCGGAAAGAGACAATGACATGGTTAAATTGCATTAGCTAATATCTTCCCATTTCAGCTAAGACATGCTACATATGCATATTTCTCCGAAACCAAACCTTGTGTAAAATGCAAACTACATGGTTACATTGCATTCTCTATCTGAGCATTTAAGGTAAGACATGATACATATCTGCATTGAACTAAAAGACATTAGCGGAAAGAGACAATGACATGGTTAAATTGCATTAGCTAATATCTTCCCATTTCAGCTAAGACATGCTACATATGCATATTTTTCCGAAACCAAACCTTGTGTAAAATGCAAACTACATGGTTACATTGCATTCTCTATCTGAGCATTTAAGGTAAGACATGCTGCATATCTGCATTGAACTAAAAGACATTAGCGGAAAGAGACAATGACTTGGTTAAATTTCATTAGCTAATATCTTCCCATTTCAGGTAAGACATGCTACATATGCATATTTCTCCTAAACCAAACCTTGTGTAAAATGCTAACTACATGGTTACATTGCATTCTCTATCTGAGCATTTAAGGTAAGACATGCTACATATCTGCATTGAACTAAAAGTAGACATTTGCGGAAATAAAAATAAATGGTTAAATTGCATCCTTTAGCTGAACATTATGCTAACATTTTAAAACTACAGTGGCAATTGTCTAACTAATTAACCATGTTGTGCACAAATACTCACCAATGAGATAACCAGGGGGCATTCGTCTTTCCTCAAACGGTCTCCACAGGGACGACAGAGAGAGGATGCGGGCATCATAACTAGCCCCTCCAAAATTCGCACACACATGCATAATCCTCATCCGTGCGTCACAAACATACTGCACGTTGAGGCTATGAAAATGTCGATTTCTGAAGGGCAAGTCATCAATTGGAGCACGCAGCGCAATGTGGGTACAATCTATGGCTCCCAAGACATTGGGCAATTCAGCAATATCAAAGAATTCCCGCTTCAGGCGCCTCCAATCACCATCATTCTGTGGGAATCCTATGTATTGCTTACTGATACGTACCATGGCGTCCAGAAAGTTATCAAACACCACAGAGAATGTACCTTGAGCCAGGCCATGCATGTACATTTCTCCGGATTGAAAACTCCCGGAGGCCAGGACGTATAGACAGCTTAGCATCTTACTCATGGCGGGAACAGCGGTCCTTATTCTTATACGTGGCTCCAAATGAGGTTTAAGAAGATCGTAAAGGCCAATGAGCTGTTCGCGATCGAGCCGATACTTATCATAAACCTCAAAGTCGCTCATGTTTTCCAAGGTGGGTCTCACCCTGTAGACACGAGGACCTCGAACCAGATGACCCCTTCGTCTCAGTCTGAGCCGCCGAGGCTGCCTGATTCGATCAACAGCTAGTTCGCCAATAGCAGCACCAGCAGTGTCTACCATGTCATCGTCATCCATCTTTCAAAACAGCGTAACAAGGTATGCACTTGATCTGATGTGGATCACAAGTGATGCTTTGGCCATGTTGTTTGGGGGATTTATAGTACAATTAGTCCAATGGTAGTGAGTTTGTAATGATTGCTGATTGCATTCACTTGTTTGTATGTGAGCGGCGCAAATGCTTTCACAGTGGGCGTTTTTTGGTTGTTTGCTGAAATGTTGTTTTCCAACAATGAATCTCAATGTGAAAGTGTCAAATATCACACATACAGTGCATGTTTGTAATGTTTGTTCATATGTGTAATCAATATTTCTTAAACGCGATCTTATAGTAACAAGCACACGTCCAGGCTAACATGAATGAAAGTGCATAGTTGTGTATAATGTGCATCGAATGTGATCGATCAATGTTGCTGCAACATTGTTTGTAAACGATAAAGTAACATCTGCCATCTGTAGTATTGTATATATAAGTGATTGCCGAGCTGTCAATATTGTACGCGTCCCTTTCAAATCGCAATAATAATTCAGAACTTCCCGTCTGCTATCTGTAGTATTGTATATATAAGTGATTGCCGAGCTGTCAATATTGTACGCGTCCCTTTCAAATCGCAATAATAATTCAGAACTTCCCGTCTGCCATCTGTAGTATTGTATATATAAGTGATTGCCGAGCTGTCAATATTGTATGCGTCCCTTTCAAATCGCAATAATAATTCCGAACTTCCCGTCTGCCATCTGTAGTATTGTATATATAAGTGATTTCAGAGCTGTCAATATTGTATGCGTCCCTTTCAAATGGCACTAATACTGAATAACTTCCGTCTGTCATCTGTAGTATTGTGTATATAAGTGATTGCCGAGCTGTCAATATTGTATGCGTCCCTTTCAAATGGCACTAATGCTGAATAACTTCCGGCTGTCATCTGTAGTATTATATATATAAGTGATTTGCGATCTGACAATATTTCTTAATTGTCCCATTCAAATCTCTCTAATAATGCTGTTCCAAACTGTTATTTACGTATATGTTGTATTGTAGTATTGAGTGTTAAAGTTCCGAAAGGGGCGGTACAGTGGTGAATCTGTGATGTGTATGGTTGAATCTTCTAATGACGTCATGATATTATTAACCTGCCTATGTAGTTCTGAAATCCTCATTGTGTTGTTGTATTGTGCTACATTGTTATTGTGTGCTGAATAAAATCTAAATGTGTGCTTTGTGGTTGCGTGATGGGTGATGCGTGTTATGTACATGTACGTATATATTGTGATTGTGTCCCACATATGCTGACTTCTATATAGCGGTCTGGCATTGTTGTTCCTTCCCATAAAGTGACATCTGTAATCTTGTTAAAAGTACAGTAAAATCCATATGTTGTGTTTGTGATTCCTCGAGAGAATGTAATGTGTTTTTCCCCCATCATTTGAATGCACATGTATGAGTGAATGTTAAAAGTAATGTATGTGCATCCATGACTGATCATGTGTTAAGCCTATGTAGATATGCTGTTGCTGCAAGCATATGAGTTGAATAACTGAAATGCAATAATAAAGGTAAATGAGAATTGTTTCCCATTGTGTAGTGTTTGTGAATCCTGAAAAGTTGACATTATTTTTGTGTCCGTTTAAATGTAATATTTTTTTTAATAAAATGTTGTTACTAGTGATGTTGATTTGTAGTTGATGTAATATAAAAGTCTGAAACAATTTAATGGTGTTGTGAATATTCAATAAGTAAAATCCATAAATCCACCATAGGGAAATAGTCATTTCTTGATCTATTTATCATAGCTGTGTCTAATGCATAAAAGTATGTATTTTCTAGCGCTGGTATTTGGAGTTTTTCTGTCTACGCTATTTGCGTGCGTTAGGGAAATGTGGGTTTCGCGTGCACAAGCACGTCTTCCCAATAGAAGTCAATGGAGGCTTTAAAAATTGGTCTTTTTTTTTCTCTAAGACTGGTTTTCCTCGTAAGTGAGTGACTCTTGAGCTTGTGTGAAAAAGTAACTAAATCGTGTTCTTTTTGTAATAAATAAATATTTTTTGTATGTCATGTGGTGTATATTGTTTGTATGCATCGATGAGTGTATATTTGTGATAATGTTATTAGTTAGATGTAGGCATATGAGGGTCTTTTCACGTGTGTCAATGTAAGTCAATGGGAAAATGGATTTGTGTTGGTTTTTTTCTAACACCCGAGATCTCGCAACTTTGATCATTTGTATTTTGATGAAAAATTATTAAATATTAAAAATAAACATAGTGTAGTGTTTGTATGAGTGTAAGTGTAGTTTGTGTAATATTTGTTTTGTGATTCGTGAATATTTATTTTGTCGGTATATGTTTACTACTGGGTCTGAGGTGTCGGTAGAAATTTGAGCGTTGAGTGATTTTTGAGTGTCGGTAAATGAACTCTAAATACCGGAGTCCGTAAGAAACCTGCGTTAGGGGCCTCTAACGCTGGTTTTCACGGCTAACGCCAAACTCCAAATCTAGGCCCTAGTAAATGGTGTGAGTAATTACCCAATCCAATAAATCCTAAATGACTGTCCTATTATATGTCCAGGTTAATTACTCGGTAAGAGTTAGAGGTGTCCAAGTGTAAAAGTTAGATTCCAATCATACATAAGGGTAAGTGTCCATAAAAGTAGTAGTTCAGAAAGGCCTATTTCATCCAAAAAGTATAAATGTCCTGAAAAAAGTGGGTGGTTATCCAAATGCTCCAATGGTGTCTTAGAAATCAAATAATTTGTGTAAAGGAAAAATTTATGTGAAACTGTGGATTTTAAAACAAAAAACTAAAAAGTCATCCAATAAATCATCCAAAAAATATCCAAAATATATCCAAAAAGTAAAAATTAAAAATTACAGTGTAAGAAAAAAAATATATATAATGATGTGAAAAATGATGTGGAAAAAAAGATGTGAAAAAAATGAGAATACTAATTAAAGGTGTACACCTAAAAAAGCCCTAAAATTGTGTAAAAAAAAGGGATTAGATCCCTATGTAAAAAATAGTCCTTAGTGAAAAAATAGTAAATCCTTTGTGTTGTAAATGATTGTATGAAGCCTTGGATTATCTAATTATACTGTTCAGAGGTGGAATAGCTGTTAGTGGTATAGGTATTGATGAAATAATATTCCTCTTCTCAAAGGTTGTATCAGTGTTTAGGAAATCCTCTTGTACCTATAAAAGTGTACAAAGAAAAGACATAGTGCAATAAAGTCACTTTAAAAGTAGTAATGAAAGTATTCTACTCACCAGATTTAGTCTGAGCTGCAATACCAGTATATAGCCAGCGCGTTTCGGTCCCCAAGGACCTTTCTCAAGACTGGTAGCAGCTTTGGGGCTTCTACACCTTAAGTGTATTTGGGTAGCCAATGAGGTAATTCTGTTTTTTGCGCTCAAATTTCGCGCCCAAAATTTCGCGCCAAAAGTTTTTATGGTGCCGAAATAACTCCACATTTTCAAAATATATATCATATTGATTGCCCCATCTAAGTGTGCCTTAGTTTTAGTGTGTTATGTATATTTTAGTTATTCTTTCAAAAGGTTTGGTATCCCACTTATTATCGTCGACTTACCGGATGTTGACACCGGATGTTGTGCCGACCGGAAGTGACGCTAAACGTGTGTGTGTTTCCTGTCTGGCATCATGCTTACTTAGCGGTTAGGAGCAAATCTCTTGCACGTGCCAGCTGGCTTCCGGTGATAGTTTAAAGGCGGAAGCGAGGACAAAATAGATGTGTCCAAAAGCACGCTAAATATGCATTCGGCAATCAGTAAAATAATGATATATAAAAATGTGGGTATTAAATAAGAAGGGTTATAAAAATGTCTTAGTTACTTGAAATATTTTAGTGGTATTTCTAGCTCAGATATCTGGTAAGTTTGGAAAAAAGGGGATATAAGATATACATATATCTGTAATGGATATATATATGCGTAAGCATAATACATTTTAGGATGAGGATAATACATGAAGTATATTAAAAATATATTAAAAATATATTAAAAATATTAACAGAAATTTTATAATAAGATCTACCAATATCTACATATCATTAAAACTATTAAAACTATTAGTGGGAACTATCTTATACTTGATGGAGCGTTTTCATAAGATCAGACTATTTCTGATAATCCAACGTGTTATATTTCTCATATTCATATTTTATTGATTTGGGAATGAGCCAATAGATTTAGGGGGCAAAGAGTTAAAATCCAAAATCGGATATATACATTATAGACCTATATCCATGGGAAAGTATATATACAGAAATTTATATAAAAAAGTATATATAAAAAACTCCTGGTTGGTCTAAAAGAGAATATATAAAAAAAGAGAATATATAAAAAAAGAGAATATATAAAAAAAACTCTGGTTGGTCTAAAAGAGAATATTTGGGGATAAAGTAGGTTTAGTTCGTTTTTAAAAAATATTTAGAAATTATTTAAAAACTTATTTAAAAAACCTCTTCATTTATAAAAATCCTCTTTAAAACTCTAAATAGATCGGGGATAAAAACTTTTATTAGAGATAATCCACTTTCTTCCCATTTAACATCTTAGTGTGTTGGGATATCTTAATGGAGAGTAGTAGGACACAAACTTTAAGTAGAGTAATTTCTTTATAATAAGTGAAACACTTCCGTGTTGCTATTCAGACCTTTGGGGAAGGTGCAATCTAGCATAAAGATCCACTTCGATTCTACTTTTAAAAGTTGTTTTTCAAAGTCCCCCCCTCTCCAATTTTTAATGGGTCTGCTTATTCCCATATATTTAAAGGTTTTATTGCTACCTTTATGTGTATCTTTAAAATGTTTATATAGTGGAAAATCTTCTTTTCCCCACTTTATCTGCAGAAGGTGTACGCGGATTCTGTCTCTAAGTTTCCTAGAGGTTTGTCCTACATCTTGTAATCCGCATCTGCATTCTATTAGATATATGATGCCCGAATCTTGGCATCTAATCATCTCTTTCATATTAAAAGACTCCTGTGTAATATATGATTTAAAAGTATGGCTTTTTTTGCCATGTTTGCAGGCTTTGCATGAGAGGCATGGGAAGAAGCCTTTTAGTTGTTTCCCATGTACATTTTTTGTTGTTGTTGTCTTCCTTGTCTCTCTAGGGACACTGGGGGCGATCAATGTTTTCAAGTTTTTTGTTTTTCTATAAATGAATGTGGGGGATTCTATTAAATCCTTCCCAATTATATTGTCCTCTTTAAGAAAGTGCCAGTGCTTTTTTATCATTTTTTTCATTTAGAAATCTATTTTCACTATATTCGGAGATAAAAGGTACCTTTATGGTGTTTTCTTCTTCTGAACTTGTTTCTTTATTTTTGTATTTCAGCATGGATCCTCTCTCCATCTTCTCCACTTCTTCTATAGTTTTATTTATCGTTTCCACATCATATCCTCTATCTATGAATCTGTCTTTTAGGACTTTTGACTGTTCCTTCCATTTTTCTGTGTCCGAGCAGTTCCTTCTGATTCTCATTAGCTGTCCTTTCGGGATATTGGATTTCCATCTATGATGGTGGCAGCTAGTTTGATGGATGTAGTTACTACAATCTACATCCTTGAAATATGTCTTCCTTCCTTTGCCATTATGTTTAAATCCAAGAAATGAATATTGTTCTTACTAATTTCATACGTGAATTTTAAGTTCATAGTGTTGTTATTCATTACACTTATAGTGTGTTGGAGATCTTCCACAGATCCTCTACATATGATGAGGATGTTGTCTATGTATCTCTTGTATAGGACCAGGTTTGCGCCTGCTGGGCAGGAGTCCCAAAATAGGTTCTCCCATTTTCCCATATATAAGTTCGCGTAGCTAGGCGCAAACCTGGTCCCCATAGCTGTTCTGCATATCTGGTTGTAGAATACTCCTCTGTTGTTAAAATAATTGTGACTTAGTATATAGGAAATTCCTTCCAGAACGAACTCTCTTTGTTCTTTGGCTCAGTTCGCTGTCTTTCTCCATGAAGTACTTCACCGCTTCTAGACCCAAATCATGTGGGATGCTCGTGTAAAGAGCAGTGACGTCACAAGTTGCTAGAATATATTGGTCGTCCCATTCTAGGTGATTCAGTAAATTGAGAACTTCCGTTGAGTCTTTGAGATAAGATGGTAATTTCTGTACATGTTTTTGTAGTCTCCTATCGATGTATTCTGATAGGTTACAGATGATTGAACCGATACCTGATATAATAGGCCTCCCGGGAGGGTTTTCCAGCCTTTTGTGTATCTTAGGTAGGTAATAAAATACAGGTATCCTTGGATGTTTCATAGATATATACCTGTATTCATGATTGTTGATAATACCTCTCCTTTTGACTGATATAAGTATGGAGTCTAGTTCTTCCTTTTATCTTCTTGTGGGGTCTGAATTCAACACTTGATAAGTGTCAGAATCCCCTAGGATTCTCTCTGACTCCTTGTTGTAATCTTCTTTATTCAAGATTACGATTCCCCCTCCTTTATCTGCCAGTTTTACTATGATATTTTTGTTTTCTTCTAGACTCCTAATGGTATTTATTTGTGTCTTAGTCATATTTTGATGGAATTTCTTAATTTTGTGGTGTTTCAATTTCTTTATGTCGTCACATACTACATTTTAAAATGTTTCTATGTGGGGTCCCTTATGTGCTATAGGGAAGAAAGTGGACTTCGGTTTGAGATCCGTATAGTAAGGCTTCTCTTGTGCTTGATTCCCAATATCTCTTATATTTGTATTTAATTGCGAATTAGTATTTCTTTGTGAATTGATTTTTTCTAATGCAGATTTGCAGAAAAATCTTTTGAGGGTGAGTTTCCTCACCAATTGTTTGACATGTGTATAGGTCTGGAATTTATCCAGTCCTCTTGATGGAGCATATAATAGACCTAGAGTCAGTACTTCATTATCCTTCTCACTCAGTGTAATATTGCTCAAATTGTATATCCCTCTGCTCTTTGTGTTTGTTGGGTTATTCATATGATTATTAGCAGGGTAGCTCATAGAGGGTGTGGCAATTGATTCCTTCTCACATGTATTATGTGCCTGTAGTGTGGTCTGAGACTTCTTTTTTATCTTTGAGCCTGCTCTTCTGCCTCTGTGGGTTTTCTTTTTAGACTTTGGATTGGAGACTCTTCTACATCCTGTGTTCTGTTTTTTCTCTTTGATTGTTTGTTTCTGTCTACGAGTGTCACGTTGCCTTCCCCTAAAAAATGTAGATTATCATGATCTATAATAGTGCCTGATGGTTGAGTGTTTGTGTTCCTCAGGGTTGGGGGGGTGGAGCTATTAAGATCATCATTTTGTCTTAGATTTTCAAATCGGTTTGAGGTTGGTGTAGGATTATCGACCCAATAATTCCTATGTCTATTTTTGTATGTATCTTTATATTGGTAGTTCTGATTGTCTTGAAAATGTACTTTAGGATACATTTGTCTATTGTTGTAACCACTATAATCTCTATTCGGATAAGTTTCTCTCCCCTCATAGGAGGGAAATCTGTTGCGTGGTTGCCTATTGTATGTGGTTGACCTGCCCCTTATAGTTTCTCCTCTTATTTGTCTATAATCATTATCATATCCATGATATGGATTATTGTGATAATGTTGGCGATTTCTAAACTGAGGTGATCTGAAATATGATTGTTGTCTTTGACCCCAGTCCTCTATTTCTCTAGGTCTTGGTTGTTCCCTGTGGTTCCTATGGTAGTAGTTCCTATTGTTGTAGCTCCTAGAATGGTATGGGCCACTATAATTTCTATCTCTAGAGTCTTGGGGATTTCTCCCATAGAATGTGTTATTATTCTGGTTATGGGGAAAAGAATGGTGATTACTTTTGTAGTTTTGTCCCCATTGGTTTTGGGGATTTCTGTTTCTTTCTCTGTTTCTATTCCCCAATGGGGCAACTACAGTCCATTCGTCCTCTGTATGTGGTGTGTTAGTCTCTATATTTGGTTCAGTCACTAACATAGTGTCTGCCTTATTTTGAGTGGCTAAGTTTAAATCTCTATGGATTTTCTTAGGCCTAGATTTGGAGTTTGGCGGTAAAAGGGCTGTTAACGCTCCGCGGGCTTTTTTCTGGCCGCACCATAAAATTAACTCTGGTATCGAGAGTTCAAACAAATGCTGCGTTAGGCTCCAAAAAAGGAGCGTAGAGCATTTTTACCGCAAATGCAACTCTCGATACCAGAGTTGCTTACGGACGCGGCCAGCCTCAAAAACGTGCTCGTGCACGATTCCCCCATAGGAAACAATGGGGCTGTTTGAGCTGAAAAAAAACCTAACACCTGCAAAAAAGCAGCGTTCAGCTCCTAACGCAGCCCCATTGTTTGCTATGGGGAAACACTTCCTATGTCTGCACCTAACACTCTAACATGTACCCCGAGTCTAAACACCCCTAACCTTACACTTATTAACCCCTAATCTGCCGCCCCCGCTATCGCTGACCCCTGCATTATATTATTAACCCCTAATCTTCCGCTCCGTAAACCGCCGCAACCTACGTTATCCCTATGTACCCCTAATCTGCTGCCCTAACATCGCCGACCCCTATATTATATTTATTAACCCCTAATCTGCCCCCCTCAACGTCGCCGACACCTGCCTACACTTATTAACCCCTAATCTGCCGAGCGGACCTGAGCGCTACTATAATAAAGTTATTAACCCCTAATCCGCCTCACTAACCCTATCATAAATAGTATTAACCCCTAATCTGCCCTCCCTAACATCGCCGACACCTACCTTCAATTATTAACCCCTAATCTGCCGACCGGAGCTCACCGCTATTCTAATAAATGGATTAACCCCAAAAGCTAAGTCTAACCCTAACACTAACACCCCCCTAAGTTAAATATAATTTTTATCTAACGAAATAAATTAACTCTTATTAAATAAATTATTCCTATTTAAAGCTAAATACTTACCTGTAAAATAAACCCTAATATAGCTACAATATAAATTATAATTATATTATAGCTATTTTAGGATTAATATTTATTTTACAGGCAACTTTGTAATTATTTTAACCAGGTACAATAGCTATTAAATAGTTAAGAACTATTTAATAGCTACCTAGTTAAAATAATAACAAATTTACCTGTAAAATAAATCCTAACCTAAGATATAATTAAACCTAACACTACCCTATCAATAAAATAATTAAATAAACTACCTACAATTACCTACAATTAACCTAACACTACACTATCAATAAATTAATTAAACACAATTCCTACAAATAAATACAATTAAATAAACTAGCTAAAGTACAAAAAATAAAAAAGAACTAAGTTACAGAAAATAAAAAAATATTTACAAACATAAGAAAAATATTACAACAATTTTAAACTAATTACACCTACTCTAAGCCCCCTAATAAAATAACAAAGCCCCCCAAAATAAAAAATTCCCTACCCTATTCTAAATTAAAAAAGTTACAAGCTCTTTTACCTTACCAGCCCTGAACAGGGCCCTTTGCGGGGCATGCCCCAAGAAGTTCAGCTCTTTTGCCTGTAAAAAAAAACATACAATACCCCCCCCCCAACATTACAACCCACCACCCACCACATACCCCTAATCTAACCCAAACCCCCCTTAAATAAACCTAACACTAATCCCCTGAAGATCTTCCTACCTTGTCTTCACCATCCAGGTATCACCGATCCGTCCTGGCTCCAAGATCTTCATCCAACCCAAGCGGGGGTTGGCGATCCATAATCCGGTGCTGAAGAGGTCCAGAAGAGGCTCCAAAGTCTTCCTCCTATCCGGCAAGAAGAGGACATCCGGACCGGCAAACATCTTCTCCAAGCGGCATCTTCGATCTTCTTCCATCCGGAGCGAAGCGGCAGGATCCTGAAGACCTCCAGCGCGGAACATCCATCCGGACCGACGACTGAACGACGAATGACTGTTCCTTTAAGGGACGTCATCCAAGATGGCGTCCCTCGAATTCCGATTGGCTGATAGGATTCTATCAGCCAATCGGAATTAAGGTAGGAATTTTCTGATTGGCTGATGGAATCAGCCAATCAGAATCAAGTTCAATCCGATTGGCTGATCCAATCAGCCAATCAGATTGAGCTCGCATTCTATTGGCTGTTCCGATCAGCCAATAGAATGCGAGCTCAATCAGATTGGCTGATTGGATCGGCCAATCGGATTGAACTAGATTCTGATTGGCTGATTCCATCAGCCAATCAGAAAATTCCTACCTTAATTCCGATTGGCTGATAGAATCCTATCAGCCAATCGGAATTCGAGGGACGCCATCTTGGATGACGTCCCTTAAAGGAACAGTCATTCGTCGTTCAGTCGTCGGTCCGGATGGATGTTCCGCGCTGGAGGTCTTCAGGATCCTGCCGCTTCGATCCGGATGGAAGAAGATCGAAGATGCCGCTTGGAGAAGATGTTTGCCGGTCCGGATGTCCTCTTCTTGCCGGATAGGAGGAAGACTTTGGAGCCTCTTCTGGACCTCTTCAGCACCGGATTATGGATCGCCAACCCCCGCTTGGGTTGGATGAAGATCTTGGAGCCAGGACGGATCGGTGATACCTGGATGGTGAAGACAAGGTAGGAAGATCTTCAGGGGATTAGTGTTAGGTTTATTTAAGGGGGGTTTGGGTTAGATTAGGGGTATGTGGGTGGTGGGTTGTAATGTTGGGGGGGGTATTGTATGTTTTTTTTTACAGGCAAAAGAGCTGAACTTCTTGGGGCATGCCCCGCAAAGGGCCCTGTTCAGGGCTGGTAAGGTAAAAGAGCTTGTAACTTTTTTAATTTAGAATAGGGTAGGGAATTTTTTATTTTGGGGGGCTTTGTTATTTTATTAGGGGGCTTAGAGTAGGTTTAATTAGTTTAAAATGGTTGTAATATTTTTCTTATGTTTGTAAATATTTTTTTATTTTCTGTAACTTAGTTCTTTTTTATTTTTTGTACTTTAGCTAGTTTATTTAATTGTATTTATTTGTAGGAATTGTGTTTAATTAATTTATTGATAGTGTAGTGTTAGGTTAATTGTAGGTAATTGTAGGTAGTTTATTTAATTATTTTATTGATAGGGTAGTGTTAGGTTTAATTATATCTTAGGTTAGGATTTATTTTACAGGTAAATTTGTTATTATTTTAACTAGGTAACTATTAAATAGTTCTTAACTATTTAATAGCTATTTTACCTGGTTAAAATAATTACAAAGTTGCCTGTAAAATAAATATTAATCCTAAAATAGCTATAATATAATTATAATTTATATTGTAGCTATATTAGGGTTTATTTTACAGGTAAGTATTTAGCTTTAAATAGGAATAATTTATTTAATAAGAGTTAATTTATTTCGTTAGATAAAAATTATATTTAACTTAGGGGGGTGTTAGTGTTAGGGTTAGACTTAGCTTTAGGGGTTAATCAATTTATTACAATAGCGGTGATCTCCGGTCGGCAGATTAGGGGTTAATAATTTAAGGTAGGTGTCGGCGATGTTAGGGAGGGCAGATTAGGGGTTAATACTATTTATGATAGGGTTAGTGAGGCGGATTAGGGGTTAATAACTTTATTATAGTAGCGCTCAGGTCCGCTCGGCAGATTAGGGGTTAATAAGTGTAAGCAGGTGTCGGCGACGTTGAGGGGGGCAGATTAGGGGTTAATAAATATAATCTAGGGGTCGGCGGTGTTAGGGCAGCAGATTAGGGGTACATAGGGATAACGTAGGTGGCGGCGATTTGCGGTCGGAAGATTAGGGGTTAATTATTTTAAGTAGCTGGCGGCGACGTTGTGGGGGGCAAGTTAGGGGTTAATAAATGTAATACAGGGGTCGGCGGGGTTAGGGGCAGCATATTAGGGGTACATAAGTATAACGTAGGTGGCGGTCGGCAGATTAGGGGTTAAAAATTTTAATCGAGTGGCGGCGGTGTGGGGGGACCTCGGTTTAGGGGTACATAGGTAGTTTATGGGTGTTAGTGTACTTTAGGGTACAGTAGTTAAGAGCTTTATGAACCGGCGTTAGCCAGAAAGCTCTTAACTCCTGCTATTTTCAGGCGGCTGGAATTTTGTCGTTAGAGCTCTAACGCTCACTTCAGAAACGACTCTAAATACCAGCGTTAGAAAGATCCCATTGAAAAGATAGGATACGCAAATGGCGTAGGGGGATCTGCGGTATGGAAAAGTCGCGGCTGAAAAGTGAGCGTTAGACCCTTTAATCACTGACTCCAAATACCAGCGGGCGGCCAAAACCAGCGTTAGGAGCCTCTAACGCTGGTTTTGACGGCTACCGCCGAACTCCAAATCTAGGCCTTAGTTTTTTTTGGAAATGATGTCATCCTTAATCTTTTTAATCTTGGAGCATAATTGCTCCTGTTTAGTTTTAAATACACTGAGGTCTTTAATATGCTCCATCTTGTTTTCTTCTTCTTTTATACTTTTGTCTAGACCTACCAGGAGATATCCTCGGTAGTCTATAATTATCTGCATTAGTGTATGTGATATATCTTTAATGGCTTTGTCCCATCTATTGGCAAACTCCTCACTCTCAATGTTAAACAAACAATTTTTCTGTATCGTTAATCCTTTTAGAATGATATTCAATTCCAAACATTTCTTTAAAAACGAGATTTCTGCAGTGTACTTAGTTTCTGACACCAATAATTTCTCTAAGTTTTTAAAGGTGGCATCTATATCTACCACTTCTCCATCTTTATGATTTGCATCTTTGTTTAGAGCCTGGAATATGTCAAAATTTATATCTGTCCTAAGGCTGCTAATGGTAGATGTGATGGTGTTATTTGAAGTGGATGGAGTTTCTTCCATTTTGCTAAAAAACTTATTTAGCAAAGTATGGATTAAAAATTATCAAGTGTGCTATGAAAGAATGTAAGTAATGTTCGTGAATTTACACTAATGACACTAGGTCTAATGGACTATATATTTATTAGTCAGCTGCAAGAAGGTGGTTGGGATGAGAGTAAAGTGTAAATAAGTTGATATCTAGCAGCGCCACAATAAATACCATACAAGCTGTACCAAATATAGGCGGAATCTCCCAACCAGATTCCGAGGGTGCAGTAGAAAATAGAATGTCAAGGTACAGCGCTACACTGCCCCTATTGGGGGTTGTGTGGCTAAAGATGGTGTCCACGACCAAAAAGGTAAAAGTTACATTCTAAAAATCTAAAACTATAAAAATATGTTAATGTATATAAAAAATCGTAGATGGTAGAGTTCGAAGAAATAAAATAAAATATGTAGTAAAAATAACAATTATTTAATTCAAAATACAATATAAAAACAATACAGGCAAGTAAAACTCATGTACACCCTATGTAAAGAGTTGAACAACAATCTATGCTATTTCCTTAGTAAATGGTGTGAGTAATTACCCAATCCGATAAATCCTAAATGACTGTCCTATTATATGTCCAGGTTAATTACTCGGTAAGAGTTAGAGGTGTCCAAGTGTAAAAGTTAGATTCCAATCATACATAAGGGTAAGTGTCCATAAAAGCAGTAGTCCAGAAAGGCCTATTTCATCCAAAAAGTATAAATGTCCTGAAAAAAGTGGGTGGTTATCCAAATGCTCCAATGGTGTCTTAGAAATCCAATAATTTGTGTAAAGGAAAAATGTATGTGAAACTGTGGATTTTAAAACAAAAAACTAAAAAGTCATCCAATAAATCATCCAAAAAATATCCAAAATATATCCAAAAAGTAAAAATTAAAAATTACAGTGTAAGAAAAAATATATATATATAATGATGTGAAAAATGATGTGGAAAAAAAGATGTGAAAAAAATGAGAATACTAATTAAAGGTGTACACCTAAAAAAGCCCTAAAATTGTGTCAAAAAAAGGGATTAGATCCCTATGTGAAAAATAGTCCTTAGTGAAAAAATAGTAAATCCTTTGTGTTGTAAATGATTGTATGAAGCCTTGGATTATCTAATTATACTGTTCAGAGGTGGAATAGCTGTTAGTGGTATAGGTATTGATGAAATAATATTCCTCTTCTCAAAAGTTGTATCAGTGTTTAGGAAATCCTCTTGTACCTATAAAAGTGTACAAAGAAAATACATAGTGCAATAAAGTCACCTTAAAAGTAGTAATGAAAGTATTCTACTCACCAGATTTAGTCTGAGCTGCAATACCAGTATATAGCCAACATGTTTCGGTCCCCAAGGACCTTTCTCAAGACTGGTAGCAGCTTTGGGGCTTCTACACCTTAAGTGTATTTGGGTAGCCAATGAGGTAATTCTGTTTTTTGCGCTCAAATTTCGCGCCCAAAATTTCGCGCCAAAAGTTTTTATGGTGCCGAAATAACTCCACATTTTCAAAATATATATCATATTGATTGCCCCATCTAAGTGTGCCTTAGTTTTAGTGTGTTATGTATATTTTAGTTATTCTTTCAAAAGGTTTGGTATCCCACTTATTATCGTCGACTTACCGGATGTTGACACCGGATGTTGTGCCGACCGGAAGTGACGCTAAACGTGTGTGTGTTTCCTGTCTGGCATCGTGCTTACTTAGCGGTTAGGAGCAAATCTCTTGCACGTGCCAGCTGGCTTCCGGTGATAGTTTAAAGGCGGAAGCGAAGACAAAATAGATGTGTCCAAAAGCACGCTAAATATGCATTCGGCAATCAGTAAAATAATGATATATGAAAATGTGGGTATTAATTAAGAAGGGTTATAAAAACGTCTTAGTTACTTGAAATATTTTAGTGGTATTTCTAGCTCAGATATCTGGTAAGTTTGGAAAAAAGGGGATATAAGATATACATATATCTGTAATGGATATATATATGCGTAAGCATAATAAATTTTAGGATGAGGATAATACATGAAGTATATTAAAAATATATTAAAAATATATTAAAAATATTAACAGAAATTTTATAATAAGATCTACCAATATCTACATATCATTAAAACTATTACAACTATTAGTGGGAACTATCTTATACTTGATGGAGCGTTTTCATAAGATCAGACTATTTCTGATAATCCAACGTGTTATGTTTCTCATATTCATATTTTATTGATTTGGGAATGAGCCAATAGATTTAGGGGGCAAAGAGTTAAAATCCAAAATCGGATATATACATTATAGACCTATATCCATGGGAAAGTATATATACAGAAATTTATATAAAAAAGTATATATAAAAAACTCCTGGTTGGTCTAAAAGAGAATACGGTATATAAAAAAAGAGAATATATAAAAAAAAGAGAATATATAAAAAAACTCTGGTTGGTCTAAAAGAGAATATTTGGGGATAAAGTAGGTTTAGTTCGATTTTAAAAGATATTTACAAATTATTTAAAAACTTATTTAAAAAACCTCTTCATTTATAAAAAAACCTCTTTAAAACTCTAAATAGATCGGGGATAAAAACTTTTATTAGAGATAATCCACTTTCTTCCCATTTAACATCTTAGTGTGTTGGGATATCTTAATGGAGAGTAGTAGGAGACAAACTTTAAGTAGAGTAATTTCTTTATAATAAGTGAAACACTTCCGTGTTGCTATTCAGACCTTTGGGGAAGGTGCAATCTAGCATAAAGATCCACTTCGATTCTACTTTTAAAAGTTGTTTTTCAAAGTCCCCCCCTCTCCAATTTTTAATGGGTCTGCTTATTCCCATATATTTAAAGGTTTTATTGCTACCTTTATGTGTATCTTTAAAATGTTTATATAGTGGAAAATCTTCTTTTCCCCACTTTATCTGCAGAAGGTGCTCGCGGATTCTGTCTCTAAGTTTCCTAGAGGTATGTCCTACATCTTGTAATCCGCATCCGCATTCTATTAGATATATGATGCCCGAATCTTGGCATCTAATCATCTCTTTCATATTAAAAGACTCCTGTGTAATATATGATTTAAAAGTATGGCTTTTTTTTTTTTTTTTTTATAAAGAGTTTTTATTAATGAAATTGAAAACTTACAACACAATGAGGTTACATTAGTGAACAATCAGTAGTGATACATTGTATTAATATCATCTTCATAAATACAATTACATAAGTAATCTACATTCAATGGTCAGCTTTCCTTCTATTTAGAACGAACACCCCTCAAATTATTTTGTTGCATGTAAGTATTCTTCCCAAATAAATTTAATATTAAAGTACTCCTCTAGCTTATGGAGTTTGTAGTAGTGATATTTTTCAAGGGACAACACCAAACTAACATATTCCTTCCATTCTCCCTTTAGTGGTATAGATTCTTTCTTCCATAATCGGGGAATTAGTTGTTTCGCACAGTTTAACATGATGTATAATAGTGTAGTCCTCAGTTTACAATTCAATTTAACTGGCTTGTGGAATAAGCATATCAGAGGATCTAGAGGTAGGGTGATATGTATTACTTTACTTATTTCACTAATTATATCCTGCCAATAATCATTTATCTTGGGACAGCCCCACCATATGTGTGTAAGCGAGCCTACTTGACCACAGCCTCTCCAACAGTTGGCATTTGCCATGGGGTATATTTGTGCTAGTCTTTGGGGCGTGTAATACCATCTACTGAGAAGTTTCATATTTGTCTCCCGGAATCTCACTGAGGATCTCGAGGAGTTCATCTTAGAGATGATATCTAACCACTCCTTTTCAGAAGGCTTAGAATTTAGCTCTTCTTCCCATTTTTGTGTATATGTGGGAAGTGTGCGAGATGTTCCTTGTGTTAGTAGTTTGTATGTGGTGGACAGATATCCCCTAGATATTATTGTCGTGTAGCAAAGGGATTCAAACGGGGTTAATGCCCTGCACAGTTTGCTTTTCTCGGAGTGTGAGCTAATTTTGTGAGCTAGCTGATGATATTTAAACCAGTGGTCAAGGTGTGTTATGCCTAGATTAAGCAATTCTGTCCGTGTGCGTAATCTACCATTGTCAAGTAATGTATGAAAGGGTAGCAGTGTGTGTATGGAGCATGTCGCACTTGAGTTGGTATTTTTCTCCCCTTTCATTAAAGTTGGTGTAAGTGGAGAAGGATTAGAAGAGAGCTTGCTGTCCTTTTTGAGCATTCTGTCCCATTGTTTGAGTGTTTCGGAATTGAGCCACGAAGGTGTAAGTAACATTTTCCGTTGTGCTCCCGTCTCCCAGCATATACTACCGAGGTTTGTGTAATTGGCCATTTCTCTTTCTAACGCTACCCATTCTTTATCATTTTCGTCCTTACACCAATTAATAATGCGTGTTAAGTGCACTGCAGATTTATATAACGTTAAATTTGGGACTCCCATTCCCCCCTTCTCCTTAGGCATGTACATTGTCTTCATTGATACTCTAATTATGTGTTTAGACCAGATAAAGGTATTGATGGTGTTTTGTAGGGATTGCATATATTGTTCAGGTATGGGTATGGGTAGTGTCTGTAGTAGATACAGTATTTTTGGGAGGATCATCATCTTTATGGCGCTAATTCGGCCTAACCATGACATAGATTTGTATGTCCATTCTTGGAGTTCCTGCTTAACTCTTTGTTGTAATGGGAGAAAATTTAAGGAGAATAGTTTGTTTTTATCATTAGGGATTTGTATCCCCAGATACCTAATTGAGGTATTATTGTGTTTATATGAGAATGTTTGTTGTATATGCTGTATGGTATTTTGAGTGTTGTTGAAGCTTAGGAATTCCGATTTAGATTAATTGTTTTTGAAATATGATACTTTGCTATACCTAGAGAATTCTGTGGAAAGGGCTGACAAGGATTGTATTGGGTTTGTGAGTGTTAACATGACATCGTCAGCATATAATGCCATTTTATACTCTCTATTATGTGCTGTGATACCCGAAATATTGGGGTTCTGTCTTATATTTGTTGCCAATGCTTCCATGGCCATCACAAATAGAATGGGTGATAATGGGCATCCCTGGCGTGTGCCATTCTATATACTTATTGGTGAGGATAATGTATCATTTAAACGTATTTTAGCTGTGGGATGCCTATATAGGGCAAAGATTTTCTCAATTATGAGGGGACCAAAACCAAATTTATACAATGTAGCCTTTAAAAAATCCCAGTTTAGCCTATCAAAGGCTTTTTCCGCGTCTACGGACAAAAATATTGTAGGAGTATTCATCTTGGAGGTGTAATCGATAAGATTAATTATTTTAATAGTGTTATCTCTGGCTTCTCGATGAGGTGTAAATCCTGCTTGATTGGTGTTGATTATTAAAGGGAGTATTCTATTCATTCTTGTGGCTATTATTTTTGCGAATAGTTTTGTGTCTACATTAAGCAATGATATTGGTCTAAAATTGGCTGGAGTAGTTGGGGGTTTCCCGGGTTTGGGGAGTACTGTGATATGCGCTTCTACCATATTTTGGGGAAAGGGGTTGTCTTTATTTATTTTATTGAATAGGTTCAAGAGATGGGGGGTCAAGATGTCTTTAAAGGATTGGTAATAGCGAGCTGAGAACCCATCTGGGCCTGGACTTTTTCCCCCTTTCAGGTTTTTAATGGCTTGAAATATTTCTATTTTGGAGATAGGGGCGTCTAATTCTTTTTTCTGCTCATCAGTTAGTGTTGGAAGCTTAGTGTTATCTAGATATGTGGACACACTGGATCCTATACCTGCTTGTGAGGTTGGATTATTTAGGTTGTACAAGTTGTTATAGTATTCCCGGAATCGTGCAATGATCTCCGGAGTAGTATAGATTTTGTGTGTCTTGGAAGTATGTAGTTCGTGAATGTGGGATTTGAGTTTCTTGGCCTTCAGGTATCTAGCTAACATTTTCCCTGCCCTATTCCCCTCATAAAAAAACCTCTGCCTATATTTTTGAGCAATAGTCTGCTGTTCCTGGGCTAATAATTTTTTAAGTTGATATCTGCACTCTTGCAATCTTTTGAGAGTACAAGGGTCTGATGGTTTATTCTTGTGTTGTATGTCTAGGCTTGAGAGCTGTGTGGTCAAGTCAGTGTAATGCTGTCTGTCTAACCTCTGTTTTTGGGCTTTGTATTTTATAAATTCTCCTCTTATATAGCATTTATGTGTTTCCCATAATGTTATTTCGTCAACTTCTGCAGTGTTGTTTATGTCAAAGAAGACTTTAAGAGCCTTATCTAATATCTCTTTTCTTTCTTCAGAATCTAACAAGGAGTCGTCTAGTCTCCATTGAAACTCAGAATTCCTAGTGTTGGGCCAACATAATTGTAGGGTCATTGCAGAATGGTCTGACCATGCAGTAGGTTTTATCATAGAGTTTTTGGAAAGTGGTAGGCCTTTTTGATTGATGAAAAAATAGTCTAATCTTGTGTAGGTTTTATAAGGGGCCGAGAAAAATGTATAATCACACTTTTCACCATGAAAGTACCGCCAGGTGTCAAAAAGATTATGTTCTCTCAATGCCTTCAATAAAAATCTGGCTGTTTTAAGGGACACTCCGGTTTTGGGGTTTGAGCTATCTAATGTTGGTTGGAGTGGGAAATTAAAATCACCTCCCAATATGAGTACTCCCCTAGAAAAGTCTAATATCTTTTGAAACATATTCTTGAAAAAGGTTGTTTGTTTGTTATTTGGCGCATATATATTTATAAGTGTCACTGGGCTTCCATATAGAAGCCCAAAGATCCCCAAAAACCTACCTTCTCTATCTTTAGATGTTTGAATGTGCTGAAAAGCAGTATTCTTATCTATAAGAATGCTAACCCCTCTTTTTTTTTGTGTGTATGAGTTATGGAATTGTTGTGTGAAATGTTGACCATGGTACTTGGGCTCCCTATGTCTTTTGTAATGTGTTTCCTGCAAGAAAAGAACATTTGCTTTACGCTTATGCAAATCTGATAGTGCTGTTGCACGTTTTTGTGGTGAATTTAATCCCTTTACATTCTGAGATATGATATTTAGATTATACGCCATAATATTTGTCATGGGAGCAATAGGGGAATGTGAGAGCGCAAAAAATATTTAATTCTATGGGCTTACATTGGGGGGGGAATAAAATCGGGGTGTACCTTGTAAAGACTTCCTATAGATCTGATCGCCCATATGAACACTTTACCATAACCTGAACTGTGCTTAGAGGGAAGGATCGCCCCTTTCAAACCTAGGAATGTAATTGTACAATAATTAACCTCAATGTTTACAAAACAAACTAATAATATAACAGTGAAAACAGTAACAAGTAAAATTCGAACAGTCATTCTCCAAAATTCAAAATTAGAAAATTAGAAAATTAAAAATAATAACACAATACTTAGGGGTCTTATATAGGGTGACCTTTGAGTCTAAGTATCATTTATACTTAAGGCTTTAACTGGTAGTTTTAGGGTTGCTATGTAACGGGTATGAGAAATACAAATAAACATTATACAGATTTCAATAAAAGTGAGGCCTTATATTGGGTGGTACTATTTTTACCTCTAGAGGTAAGGCCTGAACATTATCTAATATAGAGTCTGTAAATATACTTAAATCATCAGATGACACATATTCAAATCTATAGTTACGGGTCCTCAGTTTCCGATTCAGAGTCTTCATCTTCTGAAGGGACTTGAGTTGTATGCTTAGATAGTCTCTGTTCTTTCGGAACCCCTTGTGAATTGGATGTTGCTTTCCCTCTCTTTTTGCATGAAGAGGGAATGTCCCATGACTTTTCTTGTGATTTTCCTTGTGATCTCGGATTTTCTTTATCCTGATTTTTGTGTGTTACCTCCATAGCAGGAGGGTCTAAGTCCAGCAACCTGCAAAATTGTTCCACTTCCGATGGACTGGAACAGAAGACTCTTTTGTTGCTGTGTAGAACCAGCAGCTGGAAAGGAAATCCCCATCTATAAGGGATTTTTTTATTTCTCAGGAGTGTGGTTAAAGGTGATAATTCCTTCCGTCTCTGTAAAGTCCTTACTGCCAAGTCAGCATAAAACTGTATGACGACTCCTCTAAACCTCACTGGTTGTTTCTTTCTGGAGGCAGCCATGATATTCTCCTTTTCCAGGAATATTTTGAATTTTATTATAATGTCCCGTGGGGGAGCAGTGTCCGGGGGTTTCGGTCTGAGGGCTCTATGTGCTCGAACCCACTGTATGTTAGCAGCATTTGAGTCATTTAACAGATGTGTGAACAAGGCGGGCAAATACACAGGTAGATCTTTTGGGAGTACTGATTCAGGGACCCCTCTAAGCCTGATATTTTTCCTCCTTCCCCTGTTCTCAAGGTCCTCTAATTTATCTTGTAGGAATGTAATCAATTCCGCCTGCTGTCCGACTGTGTCTTGTATGGTTGTGAGATCCTCTCTCATGATGTCTCCCTGATCCTCCAATGTTTCTACCCTGAAGCCTAGGGTGTGCATATCCTGCTTAAGCTCTTGTAATTCCTCCCTTATACAGGTTCTGACTACTTTAGCTATATCTTGTGTTGAGGCAAGAGAAGATAAAATGTGAGATGGTATTGAAGTTTGACTTGTGTCCATGTTTTCTGATACTTGGAGGGGAAATTCACTTGGAGAAGATGTCGTACTGGGGGTTACTTGGCGCTTTTGTGTTTTCTGGTCAGTGTTAAAAAATGCACTGACAGACTGGCTTTTGTTTAAGGGAGTGCGGGAGATTTTGGGAGGTTTAATATTCTTTTTTTTAGCCATCCTCACATGTATGTCCGTATTAGGCTCAGGCCTATATAAGGTCAAGTCCAGTGTGTTATTAAAAGTTCTTGTTCTTATAGGTATGTACAAATGGAGCTCTAGTTGGGGGATTTAACCTTTTACTCTGTTGTGAGTACTGCTGTATCCCCACACTTTACAAACTTATGTCTGCTTTGTGATGTTTATATTGATCCACTCGTTGCGCCCCCAGTTCAGTTTTTCATTTAAAATCTGATTGTAGCTGTAGAATCTATCCCCTCCAACTTTCTCCCCACAACGGGTGTGTACTTCTATGTGTCTCTGTGCTCACCCATTAAGAAGTTGATCCTCTCATTTGTACCTCCGTGTAACTTTGCCGGCTCCGTTGTGGCGCAGCTCCTATCTTTTCAGCTAAACAGCATGGCCTCTACTGTATTCTGCTGCTGGCTCCGTACCTGGATTTTGCGCTGCGGATCTGAAAACGGAGGGTACTGTTAGAGTCCCCAAAGCATCCGATACCTGATCCACTAACTTGCAGCACTCTATGCCTTCATAAGACCTATATGGATCTTTCTATCTCTGGTCCCCTTCACAGAGCTCAGGGCTTAAGCTGCCATCTTAGCTGCGGCCGGCTCCGCCCCCCAAAAGTATGGCTTTTTTTGCCATGTTTGCAGTCTTTGCATGAGAGGCATGGGAAGAAGCCTTTTAGTTGTTTCCCATGTACATTTTTTGTTGTTGTTGTCTTCCTTGTCTCTCTAGGGACACTGGGGGTGATCAATGTTTTCAAGTTTTTTGTTTTTCTATAAATGAATGTGGGGGATTCTATTAAATCCTTCCCAATTATATTGTCCTCTTTAAGAAAGTGCCAGTGCTTTTTTTATTATTTTTTCAATTAGAAATCTATTTTCACTATATTCGGAGATAAAAGGTACCTTTATGGTGTTTTCTTCTCCTGAACTTGTTTCTTTATTTTTGTATTTCAGCATGGATCCTCTATCCATTTTCTCCACTTCTTCTATAGTTTTATTTATCGTTTCCACATCATATCCTCTATCTATGAATCTGTCTTTTAGGACTTTTGACTGTTCCTTCCATTTTTCTGTGTCAGAGCAGTTCCTTCTGATTCTCATTAGCTGTCCTTTCGGGATATTGGATTTCCATCTATGATGGTGGCAGCTAGTTTGATGGATGTAGTTACTACAATCTACATCCTTGAAATATGTGGAGGTAGAAAGTCTTCCTTCCTTTGCCATTATGTTTAAATCCAAGAAATGAATATTGTTCTTACTAATTTCATACGTGAATTTTAAGTTCATAGTGTTGTTATTCATTACACTTATAGTGTGTTGGAGATCTTCCACAGATCCTCTCCATATGATGAGGATGTCGTCTATGTATCTCTTGTATAGGACCAGGTCTGCGCCTGCTGGGCAGGAGTCCCAAAATAGGTTCTCCCATTTTCCCATATATAAGTTCGCGTAGGTAGGCGCAAACCTGGTCCCCATAGCTGTTCTGCATATCTGGTTGTAGAATACTCCTCTGTTGTTAAAATAATCGTGACTTAGTATATAGGAAATTCCTTCCAGAACGAACTCTCTTTGTTCTTGGCTCAGTTCGCTGTCTTTCTCCATGAAGTACTTCACTGCTTCTAGACCCAAATCATGTGGGATGCTCGTGTAAAGAGCAGTGACGTCACAAGTTGCTAGAATATATTGGTCGCCCCATTCTAGGTGATTCAGTAAATTGAGAACTTCCGTTGAGTCTTTGAGATAAGATGGTAATTTCTGTACATGTTTTTGTAGTCTCCTATCGATGTATTCTGATAGGTTACAGGTGATTGAACCGATACCTGATATAATAGGCCTCCCGGGAGGGTTTTCCAGCCTTTTGTGTATCTTAGGTAGGTAATAAAATACAGGTATCCTTGGATGTTTCATAGATATATACCTGTATTCATGATTGTTGATAATACCTCTCCTTTTGGCTGATATAAGTATGGAGTCTAGTTCTTCCTTATATCTTCTTGTGGGGTCTGAAATCAACACTTGATAAGTGTCAGAATCCCCTAGGATTCTCTTTATTCAAGATTATGATTCCCCCTCCTTTATCTGCCGGAATCAATTGCCATACCCTCTACGAGCTACCCTGCTAATAATCATATGAATAACCCAACAAACACAAAGAGCAGAGGGATATACAATTTGAGCAATATTACACTGAGGCCTCGATGATTGAAAGCTGGTTTTTAAAATGATATGATGTAAAGATGTTCGCACCGGAGTGCGAATATAATATCGGAATGAATGAAAGTGTTCGAAATTGATTGCGTGTATGTATTCGAAATGGGCGTTTTTTCGTCATTCGACATACGCTACGAATGGTTTTTTTGGTTTGCGTAATGTTAAATACCCACTTCGTATGTGTAATTCTGAATTCGTAATTTTGTTAAAAAGGGTCTATTGATCAATTGTATTATCAACTTTGAACTTAGAAATTCAGATTTGTATATTATAAATATTAAATGTCCAAAACTCATGTATTATTTCAGACTTCTGTTTATTTTGAAAAAAAAAGAAAATTAATACAATTGCATTCATAAGTAAAGCAATGCAATGCAATGTAATTATACAGTTTTAAATCAAAAATAATTATTAATCATGTGTTCCCTCACACTGGTGTTTACAGCAGGGTCCTGTGAAGAAAATTCATTTTGAATTATTCCATGTTCATCATCATAATCCACATCAATATCTAGATTATTTTCAATGGCTAAATTATGAAGCATACAACACAAAGTTATTATGTCTGCAGCCTTTGTCGGTTGATATTTTAATGCTCCTCCAGTTTTATCAATACAACGGAACCTACTCTTAAGAAGTCCAAATGTACGTTCAATAGCTGATCTTGCTTTTGAGTGTGCGTCATTGAACTTCATTTCTTTTCTGTTTGCTGGTTTGGAGACAGGTGTGATTAACCATTTGTAACATGGGTATCCTGCATCTCCTGTTGGATGTATGATTTATGGTTAGTATTACAAATAATTAATTTTATGTATTAGGCAATTAAACATCTTAGTACATAACTTACCAAGTATCAAACCATTTCCACATATTCCTGCATTCATATCTTCATAAAGGAGTGATTGCTTTAGAATATACGAGTCATGTGCACTCCCTGGAAAAGCTGACAATAGAGAAATAATTTTGTATTTGTGGTCACATACAACTTGAGTGTTTAGAGAGTGCCACCCCTTTCTGTTAAAATATGTTTCTGGATGATCAATTGGTGCACAAATTTGTATGTGTGTGCAGTCAATACATCCTACAGTATTTGGTATTCCATAATGTTCATAGAAATATTCCTTAATTATATTTTTTTCATTTTCAGTCATTGGAAATTTTATAAATCTGTCAATATTTTTCTTGAAAACATTAATTACCTGGTTAAGAAACCTGGAAAAAGCACTTTGTGACACACCTGTAATAGAACTGGTGGTATGTTGGAAAGAACCCGTTCCCAAAAAATGAAGTGTGGTCAATAATTTAACAATTCCTGGTATTGCTCTATTTCTCCTTGTTCTAGGATCCAAATCATCTTTAAATAATTCATAAAGGGTAATTATAACTGATTTGTTAAATCGAAATCTTTGAAATACAATATCATCAGGCATGTCACTTAAAAATTGTCTTTCTCTGTATGTTCTGGGCCTGTATACCCTGTGTGTCCTCATGGTTGTTGTTTCTGAAATTAATCCTTGAGATTGTTCAACATCATTTTCATTCAAGATTTCTATCCTATTTGTATGATGTGTTATCAACCTCCTTCTTCTCCTTTGAAATCTTCTATGTTGAAATAATGTATAATATATATATTCTGCCATCTGTAATAATAAATATTAAATAGAATTGTAAATTAAATATTTTATTAAATTTAAAATCATATATTTCGAAATAATTTTCGTAAACTTACCTTCGTAAATATAATTTCGCGCACTTTTTTGAAAATTACGTCAAAATATTTATAGTCTCCCTAATTGCTTATTACGACGCTCTTTGATCACGTAATGTTTGATCATTGCACATTTTGTAATAAAGTTTTGCATTGAAAACATACGCAATCATCCTTCGCTATTTCAATATAAACTTCGTAAATGTGTTTGTGAATATTCGTAACTGCAATCGTTACGTAATTTGACATTATAAAAGTCCACTTTTTATGGCGCGAAATTCTCTATGCTACTTTCAGGAGTAAACTTAAAATTCGATTTTCATTTCCAATAGAAAAATAAGTGTATTTAAATTACGAAAATATTAACAATGGTAAGTACATATAATCCACCATATTATATATATTTATTGTATATGTTATTTTACATTTACTTTTATTTATTTAAAGAAATATGACATTTAATGGTAATGTTATTTTAATAAAAAGACATTTAAAATGTATTCATAGGTTCTACCAACTGGAGTATCATCACAAAATAGTGAGTCTGGTAGAAACCCTGCATTCACAGAAGATGAAAATCTGGTATTAGCACAGCAAATGCAAATGTATTATGATAAACTGTTTGGATCCATGGCTGCAAAAACTTCTAATTTTGAAAAGAATTCAATATGGGAAAAAATTTCAAAATCTGTATCAGCTGTAGGTGTTAGGCCCAGATCTGTGACCAAATGCAAAAAAAGATACTCTGATTTAAAAATTAAAGTTAAAGCAAAAATGGGAAAAGAAAAAACTGAAAGAATGAAAACAGGTGGTGGAACATATGTACCAATCACATACTCTGATTCTGAAAAAATAATTAGAGAATTAATCCCAGCTGCAATGGTTTCTGGAGTTCCTGGACTTACTAATATTGGTGTAAGAACAGGTAATTTTTATTTTGTTTCTGGATAATGTAATTTTAAATATGTATGTGAAATAATAAATATAAAATAAACCGAAAATAATTTTCTTTTTTAGTGGCAGAAGAACAAAATGAAAGCTCACAATAAAATCTTGAGACACCATCATTGGATCTTAATGAATCTAATATTAATGAAAATGAAATGTTGGATAATTTAGAATGTAATATAACTAATAAAGAAATAAGTATTGAAAGTGAACTACCACCCAACAATATATCATCTCAAAATGAAATACCAATAAATGTAGTGTTGGATTTATCACAAGCCACATTTTCAAATAGTAACATAGAACAGGAGGAGGAAAACAACAATAGCAATGAAGCTGAACATACAATAATTTTCTTACAAAATGAAAATAATTCATTACCATCAGAAAATGAGAACAATCCTGAGGACAATGAATTTTATAAGGATGTTGGTGAATTTAGTTATAAATTAATACAACATAATGATTTATTACGCGACAGACTTGAGATTATGAATAACACAATGCTTGAATTTAAGGAAGAAATAGTTAAACAAAATCATGCTATTAAAAATTTAAATGATTCTGTTGAAAAAAGTAATACACATTTGGAACACATTAGTGAGTCCTTAAAATCAATAGCTCAGTCAATGATTTTATTATGTCAAAAAAATGATTGTACTAATACTCCTTTAAATTTAAATGTTAGGTCTTCAGAAAATCCTGAAAATTTAAATTCATTTGTAACCGAATCAACCAATTTAGGTAATTCAGATATTGATGGAATACATTCTGATGTTATAATTTCTGATGGAAAAAGAAAAGGACATCAGAATTCTGATGGTAATCTTCAAGCTAGTAAAAAACCAATAAGAAAATATAGAAAAAGAAAATAAATTTAATATGTGTATATTATTATTCTTTGAGTTAAACATAGTAATTTAAAATAAATGAAGATAAAAAACTTGTAAAATATTAGTAACTTTTATTTTTGAAAAATATTAAAGGGACAGTGCACACAAATATGCAGACACATGTGTATTATAAACTAATATAAGTAAGAACATGATTTGATAATGATATATACATCCATGTTCAATAATTATATATTCATACTTGTGAACACCCCACACTGAAATCATAAATCAAATTTACACGTCCCTTTAATACATGTGTGAAAATATGTAATGTGTTGTATGGTGTATAAATCTAACAAATAAAAAGACCAATTGTAAACATTCTTTTTATTAACTTTCTAAATAACAAACCAAAAAACAAACATAAGATATTAATGTGGATGATAAAATGGTCCACCACGTGTTTTAACCCCAGAATAAAATGCCCTTCCCTCCCACCTTCTTTCTCTGAACATTAGAGCACGCTGTTCTTTTTGATTTTCAATCACTCTGGTTAAAAGTCTTCTTACTTTTTGATTGTGAAGTCTTTTTTTTTAAAAATTGTGAAGCATAGAGTCTTTTAAAATGGTGAGATTGTTGTTTATATTCTCTATCAAAAGACACATTTTATCCCATTTATTCTCTTCCATTTTTCCTGTTAGACATAAAACAAATATCATATTAAACTACATTACAATTGAATTGCACTAAGCACATATTTAAAATATTGTTATGATAAAGAAAAAAATAAAAAAGGAATTGATAGTTCATGTGTTAAAAATAAAAACTGTGACAATTTTATTTTTACATTTAATTTAAAAATGCACACACATATAAGTGACATTCTTTATTAACATACAAATTAACATGGTAAGGTGTAAATGAATACATACCTTGTTCATGTGGTTGAGAATCTTCTCCATTGGCAGCATCAACCACATTTGTACTAATTTCATTTTCATCATCTTATAAAAAAAAAAAATTAAATTATTTAGAAACATATTTATATATTAATTTCTATATTACAAGTATTGAATATAAAATATTGTGCATCCATTAATGTATAACAAATCCCTTTTATGGAGGCATAATTAATAACCATCCATTACAAGTGCTTTTCACATTATTTACAAATCTGAAGCCGGTTTTTGGGGTTAAACTTAGCAGATGTAAGGAGATATCCTAACATGTTATAGATCAGGGGATTTACATATTGGTCTATAGGGAACTTTGTCATATAAAAAAATGAATATATATTAAAAAATATAACGCTTAAAGGGACACTGAACACACTCATAGAACATGCAATTTTAAGAAAATATCTAATTTACTCCGATTATCAAATTTTCATAATATTCTTGCTATCTTGATTTGAAAAAGAAGGCATGTAAGCTAAGGAGCCAGCAATTATTTTGGTCAGCAGTTGTTTATTTGTGTGTGAACTTATCCAACAATCAAGAAGAACAACCCAGGTTGATTGCCAAAAACCTACATTATAGCTTTTCGAATAAAGATAGCAAGAGAATGTATAACATTTGATAATAGGAGTAAACTAGAAAGTTGATTTTAATTGCATGCTGTATCTTATTCACAAATTAAAGAATGTGGGTTCATTGTCCCTTTAAATTGATGTTTAAATTTACATGCTAAATGATTATAAAATAAAAATATCCACATATATACCGGTAATGATGAATTCAATATTTTGAATTGCTGGATTTTCAAATTGTTCACTTCCACATGCTGCCTCAGTGCTTTCAGCAAGTAATGCTGGTGATGTAGTAACTTCTTGCACTAAATTAAAATAAACTTGATGTAATTTTTTATAAGGAACATGATATGTTAACTAAATAAATAAAAAAATTAAATATTACCTTCATCCACATCCTCAGAATTATTTTGCTGTGAAACATCACTTTCTGGGCCAACAGAGACATCTACATGTTCTTCACACAAGGGAGAAGTCTGGGAAGATGATGCTGAAGTCGACTGTTGCTCAATGTCCACATTAGGGTTTACAGACATTAAAAGTTTAATAAATATTCTTTCATATTTTAAAAATCGCCTCCTCCTCTTATTCTTTCTTTGAACTTTCCTTTTAATGTCTGCAACCCTTTTGCGACATTGAGCAACAGTCTTTATATGTGTGGCATTTAAATTAACCATTTCAGCAATATCTTCCCAGATTGCATCCCTTGTCTTTAAACTAGTGTCACGCCTCTGTGGTCCAAAAAGCATGTCATAGTTTGGCTCCAGAGCAGATACAAGGATTTCATTCTCCACAACTGTAAACCTCTCAGCAACCATTTTCAAATATCTCATCAACTGCCTCACAGAATAAAATATGATATCTATATAAATATACATGTAACCAGAGTAAAATGTAAAATACGCTGTGATTGGAGAATATTAAGGAAGTACTCATAAATATGCGTACATAAATGTATTGCAAGGTATTAAGGTAACAGAAATAATATAACAATAAATATGATTGGTTAACAAATATTGCACATTGAACATTGTTTAAAACATATACGCAATTTCGTAATAAGACAAATGAGTGAAAATATCTAAATAAAGAGCGTAAAAATATTTATTGTACGATTTAAATAAAAAAGAATAACAAAATATAACCAGAACAGTAAAAGCAGAATTCATTGCGAAGGAGAGTTTCATTGAGAAGGAGAGGGCGTAAAATGGGCGTTCCATGGGCGTAACCTGAGTAAATCTCGCAAGTTTCACAGATATGTTACGATGATATAAAAACATACGCCATACGAATTGCACATTCAACTCACATACATATCTCGCCAGACATCCTTTGGCGAAATAACATGAATAACATTATTTACAATATTTATTTCATTTTAAAAATAATACGATATAACGTATTTAGACAATATACTATAACTGTAGTTTTACATTTTGAAATATGCAAACACAAACTGAAATAAAGTGATTCATTAAAATTACGAAGCGACGCAATGATATATGGAAACCCATTTCGAGGTTCGTGAAATGATATAAGGAGGCGAAGTCTATAGTTTACTATGGACAGCTTATCGCGTAACGTATTGTTTACAATGGACTGCCCACTTTATACGATCATTACGCAAGGCGTGAAATTTGCGAGAGTTGCGAGACAGAAATACACATTTCTCGCCGCAAATTACGAACTTTCAATCATCGAGGCCTGAGTGAGAAGGATAATGAAGTACTGACTCTAGGTCTATCATATTCTCCATCAAGAGGACTGGATAAATTCCAGACCTATACACATGTCAAACATGAGGAAACTCACCCTCAAAAGATTTTTCTGCAAATCTGCATTAGAAAAAATCAATTCACAAAGAAATACTAATTCGCAATTAAATACAAATATAAGAGATATTGGGAATCAAGCACAAGAGAAGCCTAACTATACGGATCTCAAACCGAAGTCCACTTTCTTCCCTATAGCACATAAGGGACCCCACATAGAAACATTTGAAAATGTAGTATGTGACGACATAAAGAAATTGAAACACCACAAAATTAAGAAATTCCATCAAAATATGACTAAGACGCAAATAAATACTATTAGGAGTCTAGAAGAAAACAAAAATATCATAGTAAAACCGGCAGATAAAGGAGGGGGAATCGTAATCTTGAATAAAGAAGATTACAACAAGGAGTCAGAGAGAATCCTAGGGGATTCTGACACTTATCAAGTGTTGAATTCAGACCCCACAAGAAGATATAAGGAAGAACTAGACTCCATACTTATATCAGCCAAAAGGAGAGGTATTATCAACAATCATGAATACAGGTATATATCTATGAAACATCCAAGGATACCTGTATTTCATTACCTACCTAAGATACACAAAAGGCTGGAAAACCCTCCCGGAAGGCCTATTATATCAGGTATCGGTTCAATCACCTGTAACCTATCAGAATACATCGATAGGAGACTACAAAAACATGTACAGAAATTACCATCTTATCTCAAAGACTCAGCGGAAGTTCTCAATTTACTGAATCACCTAGAATGGGACGACCAATATATTCTAGCAACTTGTGACGTCACTGCTCTTTACACGAGCATCCCACATGATTTGGGTCTAGAAGCGGTGAAGTACTTCATGGAGAAAGACAGCGAACTGAGCCAAGAACAAAGAGAGTTCGTTCTGGAAGGAATTTCCTATATACTAAGTCACAATTATTTTAACAACAGAGGAGTATTCTACAACCAGATATGCGGAACAGCTATGGGGACCAGGTTTGTGCCTAGCTACGCGAACTTATATATGGGAAAATGGGAGAACCTATTTTGGGACTCCTGCCCAGCAGGCCCAAACCTGGTCATATACAAGAGATACATAGACGACATCCTCATCATATGGAGAGGATCTGTGGAAGATCTCCAACACACTATAAGTGTAATGAATAACAACACTATGAACTTAAAATTCACGTATGAAATTAGTAAGAACAATATTCATTTCTTGGATTTAAACATAATGGCAAAGGAAGGAAGACTTTCTACCTCCACATATTTCAAGGATGTAGATTGTAGTAACTACATCCATCAAACTAGCTGCCACCATCATAGATGGAAATCCAATATCCCGAAAGGACAGCTAATGAGAATCAGAAGGAACTGCTCGGACACAGAAAAATGGAAGGAACAGTCAAAAGTCCTAAAAGACAGATTCATAGATAGAGGATATGATGTGGAAAATAAAACTATAGAAGAAGTGGAGAAAATGGATAGAGGATCCATGCTGAAATAAAAAAAATAAAGAAACAAGTTCAGAAGAAGAAAACACCATAAAGGTACCTTTTATCTCCGAATATAGTGAAAATAGATTTCTAATTTTTTTTTTTTCTAAACAAAAAATGTACATGGGAAACAACTAAAAGGCTTCTTCCCATGCCTCTCATGCAAAGCCTGCAAACATGGCAAAAAAAGCCATACTTTTAAATCATATATTACACAGGAGTCTTTTAATATGAAAGAGAGGATTAGATGCCGAGATTCGGGCATCATATATCTAATAGAATGCGGATGCGGATTACAAGATGTATGACAAATCTCTAGGAAACTTAGAGATAGAATCCGCGAGCACCTTCTGCAGATAAAGTGGGGAAAAGAAGATTTTCCACTATATAAACATTTTAAAGATACACATAAAGGTAGCAATAAAACCTTTAAATATATGGGAATAAGCAGACCCATTAAAAATTGGAGAGGGGGGGACTTTGAAAAACAATTTTTAAAAGTAGAATCAAAGTGGATCTTTATGCTAGATTGCACCTTCCCCAAAGGTCTGAATAGCAACACGGAAGTGTTTCACTTATTATAAAGAAATTACTCTACTTAAAGTTTGTCTCCTACTACTCTCCATTAAGATATCCCAACACACTAAGATGTTAAATGGGAAGAAAGTGGATTATCTCTAATAAAAGTTTTTATCCCCGATCTATTTAGAGTTTTAAAGAGGATTTTTATAAATGAAGAGGTTTTTTAAATAAGTTTTTAAATAATTTCTAAATATCTTTTAAAAACGAACTAAACCTACTTCATCCCCAAATATTCTCTTTTAGACCAACCAGAGTTTTTTTTATATATTCTCTTTTTTTTATATATTCTCTTTTTTTATATATTCTCTTTTAGACCAACCAGGAGTTTTTTATATATACTTTTTTATATAAATTTCTGTATATATACTTTCCCATGGATATAGGTCTATAATGTATATATCCGATTTTGGATTTTAACTCTTGCCCCCTAAATCTATTGGCTCATTCCCAAATCAATAAAATATGAATATGAGAAAAATAACACTTTGGATTATCAGAAATAGTCTGATCTTATGAAAACGCTCCATCAAGTATAAGATAGTTCCCACTAATAGTTTTAATAGTTTTAATGATATGTAGATATTGGTCGACGATAATAAGTGGGATACCAAACTTTTGAAAGAATAACTAAAATATATATAACATACTAAAACTAAGGCACACTTAGATGGGGCAATCAATATGATATATATTTTGAAAATGTGGAGTTATTTCGGCACCATAAAAACTTTTGGCGCAAAATTTTGGGCGCGAAATTTGAGCGCAAAAAACAGAATTACCTCATTGGCTACCCAAATACACTTAAGGTGTAGAAGCCCCAAAGCTGCTATCAGTCTTGAGAAAGGTCCTTGGGGACCGAAACGCATTGGCTATATAATGGTATTGCAGCTCAGACTAAATCTGGTGAGTAGAATACTTTCATTACTACTTTTAAAGTGACTTTATTGCACTATGTCTTTTCTTTGTACACTTTTATAGGTACAAGAGGATTTCCTAAACACTGATACAACCTTTGAGAAGAGGAATATTATTTCATCAATACCTATACCACTAACAGCTATTCCACCTCTGAACAGTATAATTAGATAATCCAAGGCTTCATACAATCATTTACAACACAAAGGATTTACTATTTTTTCACTAAGGACTATTTTTCACATAGGGATCTAATCCCTTTTTTTGACACAATTTTAGGGCTTTTTTAGGTGTACACCTTTAATTAGTATTCTCATTTTTTTTCACATCTTTTTTTCCACATCATTTTTCACATCATTATATATATATTTTTTCTTACACTGTAATTTTTAATTTTTACTTTTTGGATATATTTTGGATATTTTTTGGATGATTTATTGGATGACTTTTTAGTTTTTTGTTTTAAAATCCACAGTTTCACATAAATTTTTCCTTTACACAAATTATTGGATTTCTAAGACACCATTGGAGCATTTGGATAACCACCCACTTTTTTCAGGACATTTATACTTTTTGGATGAAATAGGCCTTTCTGGACTACTGCTTTTATGGACACTTACCCTTATGTATGATTGGAATCTAACTTTTACACTTGGACACCTCTAACTCTTACCGAGTAATTAACCTGGACATATAATAGGACAGTCATTTAGGATTTATCGGATTGGGGAATTACTCACACCATTTACTAAGGAAATAGCATAGATTGTTGTGCAACTCTTTACATAGGGTGTACATGAGTTTTACTTGCCTGTATTGTTTTTATATTGTATTTTGAATTAAATAATTGTTATTTTTACTACATATTTTATTTTATTTCTTCGAACTCTACCATCTACGATTTTTTATATACATTAACATATTTTTATAGTTTTAGATTTTTAGATTGTAACTTTTACCTTTTTGGTCGTGGACACCATCTTTAGCCACACAACCCCCAATAGGGGCAGTGTAGCGCTGTACCTTGGCATTCTATTTTCTACTGCTCCCTCGGAATCTGGTTGGGAGATTCCGCCTATATTTGGTACAGCTTGTATGGTATTTATTGTTAGATATCAACTTATTTAGTCTCTTCTTGGCTCAGATTGTAATTTGAGAGATTTATTACTTCCCGTCTCTGTATCTGGATGTCCGTCTCCCCCCCCCCTTACTCCTTTTCCCCTTCCAATTTTATGTATAAGTAAAATAATATCAACGGCCACTTTGATTCTGGTTTGGGTGTGTAGTACCTTAGGATCATAGGTGGGTATAGGTAAGGGTTATACAGGTGTGCGGCACCATAATAAGTAAAGATAAGGTAACATGCAGAGTAATATCATATATAAACTGGGGAATGAATAGCATAATTCATCAATATTGTATAACTATGTGCATATAGAAACATAGATATTGACGGCAGATAAGAGCCATAGGCCCAGCAAGTCTGCCCCACCTTACCTAACAGTATAAACTTATCTAGTTCGTAGGATAGCCCTATGCTTGTCCCATGCATTTTTAAAGTCCCCCACAGTGTTTGTTGCTACTACCTCTTGAGGAAGTTTATTCCATAAATCAATCACTCTTTCTGTAAAGAAGTGCTTCCTCAAATTACTCCTGAATCTACTACCCTTTAGCTTGAGCTCATGACCCCTTGTTCTTGAATTTTCCATTTTATGTAAAATACCCACAGCCTCAGTTTTACTAAACCCTTTAATGTACTTGAAAGTTGCTATCATATCACCTCTTTCCCTTCTCTCCTCTAAGCTATACATATTTAGGTCATTGAGCCTATCCTGGTAAGTTTTATTTTTTAGACCATGTACCATTTTGGTAGCCCTCCTTTGCACAGATTCAAGTTTGTTAATATCCTTCTGAAGATATGGCCTCCAGAACTGCACACAATACTCAAGATGAGGCCTAACTAATGATCTATAAAGTGGCATAAGAACCTTACTATTTCTGCTGCAAATACCTCTACCAATACATCCAAGCATTCTGCTAGCCTTACTCGCTGCCTTACTACATTGTTTACTAAGTTTTAAATCATCTGAAATAATAATTCCCAAGTCCTGTTCCTCGTCTGTAACAGTCAGTAAAGTGTCATTGAGTCTGTAATTAACATTTGGATTTTTCTTCCCTAAATGCATTATTTTACACTTTGCTGTGTTAAACTTTAGATCCCAGTCGTTTGTCCAATCCTCCAATTGTTGTATATCACTTCTCATTTTGTCTACCCCCCCTGGAACATCCACTCTGTTGCAAATTTTTGTATCATCTGCAAAGAGACATACTTTCCCCTGTAGCCCTTTGCTGATATCGCAGTTAAATATGTTAAACAAAACAGGCCCCAGAACTGACCCCTGAGGAACACCACTAGTAACAGCCCCCTCTGCTGAATGAACTCCATTTACTAAGACACTTTGTTTTCTGTCCTTAAGCCAGCATTCCACCCAGTTCACAATTTTTGAATCTAGACCAAGGAGATATAGTTTGTGAATAAGTTTATTGTGTGGGACGGTGTCAAATGCTTTGCTGAAATCTAGATATGCTACATCAACTGCTCCTCCCTTGTCTAATACTTTTGTTACATAATCAAAGAAGTCAATTCGATTAGTCTGACATGATCTCCCTGAAGTAAAACCATGCTGATTTTGGTCCTCTAAATTGTTTGTCTTTATGTAAGTCATAATTCTTTCCTTTAAGAGGCTTTCCATTAATTTCCCTACTACTGAAGTTAAACTAACTGGCCTGTAGTTGCCAGATTCTTCTCTACTGCCCTTTTTATGAAGAGGTATTACATTTGCTATTCTCCAATCATCTGGGACAGCTCCTGTTAATAGTGACTGATTAAACAGATCAGTTAATGGGACAGTTAGCACTGAACGAAGTTCTTTTAAAACCCTTGGATGAATATTATCAGGACCCACTGCCTTTGTAACATTTATTTTTGATAATGCTAACAAAACCTCATCCTCTGTAAAAAGATTACTGTTAAGCTTGTTAGCATATTTTAAAAGTCCGTAGATACAATATACCTTAGGTGCGAGATAAGCAGTCAGTGGGCCATATGAAAGGTTATGAAACAGTTAATAAATTTGGGAGATCTGTATTGGTGGTTCGTGGCCCAATCATGCAGCTAAAGTTTGGTTTTAAGGGAGCACTATACCAGTGCTTTTAAATGGCTTGGAGTACGGCTTGAGCCAAAACGCGTCAGCCGACATAGTGTTCTAGCTGGGGGAACCCTGTTCAGTACCCACTCATATGCATGCTGAAGATTACTTGTTTTAATCGTTTCTAATAAAGGTGGTCTTAACACAGATCCGGTGCTCCTTTTCAACTTTTTCTATCCCATCTTGTAGAACTCTCTGCCTTGCTCCACAAGACTTTCCCCTAGTTTTGAAAGCTTCAAGCGCTCCCTAAAAACTCTGCTGTTCAGGGATGTATACAACCTACACTAGCCTTTCCTAATCCCAGTTCCTCTCCTCCATTGCTAACCCCTTGAACTCCCTTAGCATTTAAGCCTAAGAGCCCAACTACAACAGTGCAACTCTTGGCAGGGCCCTCGACCCATTTGATTCCTATAAATGTTATCTTGTATACCGCCTATGTTTATAGCGCTGCGGAATCTTTTGGCGCTCTACGAATAAATCCTAATAATAATAATTCTCTGATTGGCTGTATCACTACAGTCTTTTAGTGAGAATTATGTGCTGTGCCATTTCAAAGAACAGATTTAGAATCACTCTTTCTGTAAAGAAAGTGCTTCCTCAAATTAATCCTGAATCTACTACCCTTTAGCTTGAAATCATGATGCCTTGTTCTTGAATTTTCCATTTTATGTAAAATACCCACAGTCACAGATTTACTAAGCCCTTTAACGTACTTGATAGTTGCTATCATATCATCTCTTTCCCTTCTCTCCTCTAAGCTATACATATTTAGGTCATTAAGCCTACCCAGGTAAGTTTTATTTTTTTAGACCATGTACCATTTTAGTAGCCCTCCTTTGCACAGATTCAAGTTTGTTAATATCCTTCTGAAGATATGGCCTCCAGAACTGCACGCAATACTCAAGATGAAGCCTAACGAATTATCTATAAAGTGGCATAAGAACCTTACTATTTCTGCTGCCAATACCTCTACCAACACATCCAAGCATTCTGCTGGCCTTACTAGCTGCAGTACTACATTGTTTACTAAATTTTAAATAATCTAAAATAATAATTCCCAAGTCCTGTTCCTCATTTATAACAGTCAGTAAAGTTTCATTGAGTCTGTAATTAACATTTGGATTTTTCTCCCCTAAATGCATAATTTTACACTATGCTGTGTTAAACTTTAGATCCCAGTCATTTGTCCAATCCTCCAATTGTTGTATATCACACCTCATTTTGTCTAACCCCCCCCTGAAACATCCACTTTATTACATTATTACTTGCCTGTTGGCCTAACACAACACATGAAAATGCTAATGAAATAAGGCTTTCTTTTATATTTATATTTTGTAACCTAGTATTAAAGGTTTATTGATGGAGAAAAAATGGTTTTGTGGCAGAATTAAAGGGGTTTAATTGTAATAATTATACTTTAAGTTCTAACATATTCTGCAGCGGTGTCTATGGGTGCAATTGATATAAGTAAAACAAGTATTCAGTACCTGTAAGAGTCAAAACAAAATTTGATAAACAGACACTGTAGGAATTGAGGGTTATATTCCCATGGGAATTTACAATCTAGAATGGTTGTAAGGTGAGAAACAGGAGGTGGGGATTAAAAAGGTGAGTATGATGTTAATACAGAGTTAGATGAGGGCAACTATAAGGAAAGTTGAATCCATTTGTTACTGGGTTGGGTGGTAGGCTTCCCTGAACCAAAATGTCTTTAGAGAGTGTTTAGAAAGAGGACAGATAAGGGGAAAGTCTGACAGTGTGAGGAAGAGTGTTCCAGAGGGTAGGCCCCACACAAGAGAAGTCCTGCAGTCTAGCATGAAAAGAGGTGATAGTAGATGATGCAAGGGGCAGGTCATTGTTGGATCTTTCGTGGCAAACTGGAGTATATTTGTTGATCACTTGCTCTCTGCCTAACTCCCTGCAAAATGTTTTCTTCCATCAAAACTATTAAGAAATGTAATGTAAAGTAATCAGTGACTACTTACCGTTAAACTAATGATTATTACTTGCATTTCAGCACATTTCTGCTGTATATTATATAATAGGCCATTAGCTTCTTGCACAAAGTCTCCTGCTCATCTTCTCATTAGAATCTCACTTTTAAGCTCTTTTGTATAGAGTCTATTTTTTAGATCTTCATTTTAGATTTCTAAAGAGGCTTATTCTTGTGGCTCCCACTGATTCTTCATTAAATTATCTTACAACAAACTAACCAATGATCTCTGGTAAATATTTATTTTCCTTTGACATGTAATACCAAATTGTGTGCTATTCTTAGTTCAGGGTCTTAATATGGATAACGCACCCTGAGCTATCAATAGAGCACCACTTGTAACCTAGACCTATATCAGTCATAGGCAAAGGGGGATATAGAAAGGAGGTTAATTATATTTTGCATTATTTTTATGAAGTATACAAATACACCATGTTATTAAAGAAAATAGCAATTAGGTAATTTATTTCAGATACAGATGCTGGATTTTTCGAGATGAGCTGGCTTCATTCCAGACTGACCTTCCATTACAACCTACTAAGCATATCTTTTGTATAATACCTTCTTTAAGTGTGGTTTGTAAGCTTTATAAAAACACTTAATTTTACATTTTAAAATAAATTAACAAAGAATTCAACAATGTTTAACATCAACTACAGGAATTTATATTCATTAGACCATATAATCAAGTCAGACTTTGAAGATGTTTAGATTAATGCAGATGGAAAATATATACAACTAATTAGAAAATCCTAAGTTATTTTATTTTATTCTTGAAAACTGACCCCCTGTTTCAAAGGAGAAAGGAAGGCGCAGTGTTAAACAATGCTCATAAATAGACTCGCTTTCTGGTCACAGCTCCACATATATGTACAGTTTTCCACACAGTGTTTGCTACAACGTCTCATAATTGTCTGTGTCACTGCAGCTATCAGGGAGACACCAACAAAGCCTATATGCATTTCACTCACTCCCACACAGGCTTTGTCAAGAGATTTGATCTATGTTGGGTTTAACAAACTCATATGCAACTCATCTTATAAACTTAGTTAGAATAACTAATTTCATCCATTGCAATAGCTGCAGTTTAAGGTATGTTCAACAGGTGGCAGATATGCTCAATTGTTAAAAACATAATTATAGAAAATGTAGATAAACTATAAATAAATAATTACTTAAAAACTGTAAAAAGCCTTAAAACTGAAAACATAATAAAAAAGAGCAAAGCCAGTCCATATAGAAACATTACATCAAAGTGGTTCTACTAACCTTTGAGGGGTTTTTGTGATGGTGGTTTGGAGGTTCAGTTGTTAATAGTGATTAGGCTAGAGTTTAGGAGTTAATTTGATTGGTTGTCTGATGATGAGGGTTAAATGCAATGGGGGCTTATTTTAGTTAAGGGGTTCATAGTATGACAGGTGTAGTTTACAAAATGATCACAAAGCACACAAAAAATAACCAACTACTTGTAATTTGAGAGCTAAAATGTATGAATTTAACTCTAGCGATATCAGCACTATGTACCGCTTGCATTTTTGGGCTCCTTGTTCAGCCTGTCAGAGCAATGCTTTTAATGTCCCTTCATCCCAGTTTGTGATCTATCCCGAACATTATCTTGTTAGAGCAGATTTTGTTGAAAATTACAATGTCTATTAAGACCTTGTGAGAACACATTGTGTAAACTTTTTCAAGGTAGCTTTTTTGATTAGACTGGATTTATATAATCTTGCCTCAACTTTAGTCTCTAATAATTAGCTTAACTCTTTGAAATTTACCTAGTTTAATGTTAGATATTTCTTCGCTATACTGGCCAATAGATATGGATTTATGCTTATCTGTGGGTGACTACTACGTGAAAACATTTAAACCAGTTGACAGTAATATGTTTCCACAAGCTATTAGTGGTCATTATTTTAAGAACCATGAAAAATATTGTATAGCAGATCAGCACATCTAGAATGTATCCCCCGCTTGCCTTCCCATAGAAGTAGTCTGTAGACATTGTAACCAAAGCACCAGAGAACTCTGGGTAAGATATAAAAATTAGATATACAATAGCGCACAGTTTTTGCTTTCATACTGTGTCTGACCACAGAGTCCCCTTATGGGGTAAGTGCAGCAAAACAGAAACCACCTCTGGACAGCCTTGTCGAGTTTAACTACTTAGATTAACTAAGTTACTTGAAGTAACAAAGAGACAAAGGGAGTCCACAATATAAAAATGCAAAAAGTGCTATAAATCTTTTATCAAGACAGAAAGAAAAAGGACACAATATAAAATACAGTTTTTATTTTAAAATTTTAGATTGCTTGTTTGGCATTGAGCCAGGCTGTACACCGCTAGTTCAAGTTAATTTCACATCATGGGACATTAGATAGTCACATTTCACAAGTATACTTATTTATATAATCACAATTGGCCGTAGCTCTAATTAGCAATTATTCAAATATTTGTCATAGTGTGGATAAATTATAGGCAGCAATTATAACTACTGGAATAATTCTAAAAAGGTAATATCAAAATATAAATTGCAATATGACAAGACAAAGGGAGAAGGATAACGATTTACAGATAGGTGTTTTGTAAGGTATTTAAGTAAGGGTGTAATCATAGCACCCTAAACATACACAAGCTTTGTCTCTCCATTTTTTAATTTGCTAATCCATGTTGAATATTAGTTAATTGTTGAACCATCTTTATAATAAGCTCTGGAGGAAATATTTGTTAATGTAAAGGTAACAATAATATTAGCCCTCGGATTGTAAGGGCATAACTTATATTGACTTTGCTGCTGGAGATTTTTGATATCCGAACATATTGAATCAGAGTTCAAACATTTTAATGAGAATTTGACTCAACAACTGGGTTTAGTGTTTTTAATGTTAGCTTAAGCTATTGTATGTGTGGTGTTTTTTTTTTTTCTCCTTTTTTATCACGTTTTCTAAATAACGATTATAGTATGAATGATTGAAATTTATAATTTAAGTATTCCTTTTTGACCTTTAAAGGCAGAACCCTTGAATGTATATACAGAAGAGAGCAAACTATATACAATTGTATACCCTATTACAATTACTTTGTTAGTTGAGTTCTGGTGAACTGCTTGTGCAATGCTGCCCCCTGAAGATACGCGGCCAATCAGCCGCTAGCAGGGGGTGTCAATCAACCTGATCGTATATGATTGGGCGGATTGCTGTCCACCGCCTCAGAGATGGCAGACGAGTTAAGGAGCAGCGGTCTTAAAACTGCTGCTTCTTAACTCCTGTTTCCGGCAAGCCCGAAGGCTCGCGCGGAAACATTTACGTTGGGGCACATTCGGGCCATGATAAATCGGCCCCCATAGTATTCAGTATAAATACATTTATTTAGCTAAACATTGCTATGTCATATGGTTGACATAACACGTAGCCACGCCTGCAATTAACTGTCTTTAATTGTAAAAAGTGTTACAAGGGGGCAGGAGTGATTGATTGTTGACTTGGTTGAAGGAGACAACATCTGAGAGAGCATATACCTGTTACATCGTCAGCGTTCCAAAGCTAAGTAATGCATTATAGTTTAATAATAGCCTTGCTTGATAAGCTGATTACTCATTAATATGATTGTAATACATTTATAATAAACACTGCTATTATTATACAGCATGTTTGTGTGGTCTTCCATTTTTTGTCGGTATAACAATGAGTGCACCCAGTCTCAGGGCAGCACAGACAGCATATTTAGTCATATAAATGTTTTTTTTTTTTGCCTCTGATATAAAATATATTAGCAAAATAATCAATCTAAGTTCAAACTAAATGGTCCCCTAAGTGTAAAATCAGATAGATTTTTACCAGTGTTGGAATACAAAGTCAAAATACTAGAACAAATTAATCTTTACATTTAATAAACGGTGTATACATACAATAAAAAACAAGACTTTCATAGTTTTCAATTGTTATTTTATATACATATACATTTTGGTCTTTAAATCAACATGAATTAATGTTTAAAGGGACACTTAACCTAAATTTTAAGCAACTTACTAATTTACTCCTATTATCAATTTTGCTTCATTCTCTTGCTATCTTTATTTGAAAAAGAAGGCATCTAAGCTTTTTTCTTGGTTCAAAACTCTGGACAGCACTTTTTTATTGGTGGATTAATTTATCCACCAATCAGCAAGAATAACCCAGGTTTTTCACCAAAAATGGGTCGGCATCTAAACTTACATTCTTGCATTTCAAATAAAGATACCAAGAGAATAAAGAAAATTGTATAATAGGAGTAAATCAGAAAGTTGCTTAAAATTTCATGCTCTATCTGAATCACAAAAGAAAAAAATTGAGTTCAGTGTCCCTTTAAAAATGTATGGAAACAAGCCAAGATTACAATAACATACAATTAACTACGTTTGAGCTTTAAAGTAACAGCTCTGCTGGTTTAAATTGGTAGTGCTCACAACCAATTAAATTAGAGGTAAATTAGAGGTAAGGCAGCGAAGGCCCCGTACAGTTACGCAGCTGAAGACATGCATAATGGATGAATGGGGAAAATTCAGCTTGCTAAACTTAACCAACTGGTGTTATTTAAAGAAAAGGTGATGTTACACAGTGGTAAACAGTCGACTGTCCCAGTGTGTTGAAGTCATCTTATTTGAAATAAGTGTATATTTTCAAAAATGCATTCATTTCACAAAGTAAAACATCAAACAATGTGTTAATAATGTGCTTAAAGGGACACTATACCCAAACATTTTCTTTCATGATTAAGGTAGAGAATACAATTTTAAACAACATTCCAATTTACTTCTATTACCTAATTTGCTTCATTCTTTAGATATACTTTAATGAAGAAATAGCAATGCACACGGTGAACCAATCACAGGAAGCATCTATGTGCAGCTACCAATCAGCAGCTACTAAGCATATCTAGATATGCTTTTCAGCAAAAAATATCAAGAGGATGAAGCAAATTAGATAATAGAAGTAAATTAGAAAGTTGTTTATAATTGTATGCTCTTTCTATTTCATGAAAGAAAAATTTGGGTTTCATGTCCCTTTAATATAGTACAGGGTGAATTGAATTTTCAAATGACTCTTTTTATTTTTTGTTTTTTGCATTTTCCATACTGTCCCAACTTTTTCGGAATTGGGGTTGTAAATCCAAATTCAGATCGATAGAGAGATGCCAGCTGCTATCCATAGAGAATTTTTAAACTTCTTTAGCTTTTTTCTCACTTTTAGGACACTCACTTTGGGTTAGATTAGAGCGGAGCTCAAATTAGCACTCCCGCTCGAGCGATAGCATCACTAGATGGGGTCTTTTTGGGTTGCACTTGTATTATGAGTTGAAAGTAAAACATTTGAGTGCGAGCGAACATCCGCCGCATGCAAAATCATTTCAACCGCATTAACCTCTATTCCAATAGACTTCAATGGAGCGTGAAAAACAGCAAAAAAAGACACTTATACTCGCTAGCTAACCGAAACGCATATATATTCTAGTGCAAAAAACCCAGCATGAAGTATTAATATTTCACATTCTGTTCTTCACATAGCAGAATATGCTATATTTATTCTTAAATATATATTTCCATATATATATATATATATACATATACCTATATATCTATTCCTATAGATACAGTATATAGCTATAAATATGTATTTTACATGAACAGTATCATTTTTATATATATATAATAACTAGAACATTATTTTCTATGGGAAGAACATAGGAATGTAAGATATGCGTTTTGCGCATCCAGTTTCGTGATTTAGATTTTAATGTGGTCGGGTTAGCACACATGAAAACTTGAAATATTAAAATAAATATAAAAAAAAAAAAAAACCTGTTAAAAATCATTAAAGGGACACTGTACCCAAAAATTTTCTTTTGTGATTCAGATAGAGCATGCAATTTTAAGCAACTTTCTAATTTACTCCTATTATCAATTTTTCTTCATTCCCTTGCTATCTTTATATGAAAAAGAAGGCATCTAAGCTTTTTTCTTGGTTCAGAACTCTGGACAGCAGTTTTTGATTGGTGGATGAATTTATCCACCAATCAGCAAGGACAACCTAGGTTGTTCACCAAAAATGGGCCGGCATCTAAACTTACATTCTTGCATTTCAAATAAAGATACCAAGAGAATAAAGAACATTTGATAATAGGAGTAAATTAGAAAGTTGCTTAAAATTGCATGCTCTATCTGAATCACGAAATAAATTTTTTGGGTATAGTGTCCCTTTAAGCACACTGCAAAATATATACCCTGTAGATATCATCTACTGGTTATTTAGAATATTTTACAGTATGTTTAATAATTTTTAATAATTGTTGTTAATTTTTAATATTTTATATTTAATATTTCAATAACTTGCCTTATAGGGCCATGATACCCAAATGATAAAACACTTGAAAGTAATGCAGCATAGCTGTAAAAAGCTGACTAGAAAATATCACCTGAACATCTCTATGTAAAAAAGAAGATATTTTACTTCAAAAATTCCTCCGTAGCCACATCCCATTGTAAAAGACTTGTAAGCAGCAAATTAGTATGTCTGTCCCGGGACAGCTAAGGGTGTAAGCTTACGTGCACACTCATCTTATTTACCTATTCAGTGTAAGGACGTTTACTATGAAATCTCATGAGAGTTAAGTGAAATCTCATGAGATCACAGTAAAAGAGTTCATGACCTCAGCACTGCTGATGCTGATTGGCTGCTGTTCATTTCTTATTTTTTTTACCTGCAGCTGAGCAGCAGCGGAGTATAACTTTTTACACAGAACTTACTGTGGTGAGCAGAGGAAATTGTGAGGTAAAATATCTTCCTTTTTTACATAGAGATGCTCAGGTGATATTTTCCTGTTAGCTTTTTACAGTTATACTGCATCAGTTTCAAGTGATTTAGCATATGAGTATTATGTCCCTTTAAGCTTGCTAAATTCATGTGCACTAATTTGACCGCGCTAAAATCTAAATTGCAAACCCGATGTGCAAAAAGCATATTTTACATTACTATGCTCTTCACATAGAAAATAATGTACTTTTTATTATTAAATATATATTTCTATATATATCTGATACTGTTCATGTAAAATATGTATGTATGTAATATGTCATACATATCTATATATCTATAGGAATAGATTTATAGGTATGTACATATATATACAGTATATTTGTATCTAAGTTGAACAATTTACCAACAACAATACAATTTAAGATGAATACGAGTCTAGAAGAGATTGATTTTCTTCACCTCAGGAACTTTAAAGACAATACAAAATTGGCTACCACACTATTTCAGAAGCCAACCGACAGAAATTATTTATTGCTTGCAGGTAGCAATCATCCTAGATACGGGCTATTCCTAAAGCTTAGATGACAAGAGTAATTAGGAACAACACTAAGAGAGATAAAGCAGAAGCACAACTACAGGAGATGTCTCAAAAATTCTTAAAAAAGAGTTATGCACATAATTTGATCTCAGATGTTCATAAAGATTTGACACAAGTGAAGCAAGAAGAACTGCTGAATCAAACTAGAGAAGACTAACAGTCACAGTGACTCATCTTCACCACTACATATGGACCTAACATTCAAGTTACGGCTAATAGCCTATGGGAGAAATGGTGGATCTTGCAGAATTCGATCCCAAGGATGGGGTATAAACATGGGAGCAATTTAAAGGACCTACTAATGCTAACTGATCCCACTCATTGTTACAAGCAAGACACCTGGCTGAAATCCAGCAAATTAGGATCCTACAGATGTCCTAGCACCGTTACATGTCATGCCATGATACAGGGATCTACATTCAGGCATCCCCACACCAACAAGAGATATCAAATACGTCATCACCTCACGTGCAACACCAAATTTTATGAAGGCAAAACTGATGATGATATTAAAAAACGGATGGCAAATCACAGATGTGCCATTAGATCTGCTTTGGACATGGCAAAACCTGATCAACCTATAGCCAGACATTTTTTGGATGCTAAACACACCGTTAAGGACCTACGGTTCATCATGATTGATCATGTCCCACCTCTCAATCAAGGTGGAGACAGAAAGAAGAAACTCTTGCAAATTGAAGCCAAATGGATATTCAGACTAGATACTTTACATCCCAAGGGGTTAAACGCCAATATTGATTGGCAGGGTTTCCTTTAATAGAACCCCTGATTGTACCTGATTATTCATTTATTACCTGATTGATCTCTGTTACATGCTATGGGGGTTATATGCAAGTTTATTGTATTCTCCAGCTAGGGTAGAGATGTAGATGGGCTGTTTTAAAAAAAATAAAATAAAAATGTCTTCAATTTATTGTATATATGCTTAGTTGTATATGTATATGGGGATTTGTGGAAGGTTTCTCATTTGTAAAGTAGATTAAGGCATAAGGGGCCTTTATCAGCCTGGATTGATATTTTGCCCCAGATGTAAGTGTACTAACTATTGGATCATGAGGTTTCAATTTGTACAATTGACATTACATACGTATCCTAATAGTGCATTCGTTGGAGATCCATAAGTAATCCCATTTATCTATAGCGTCTGTATAGATTGTATTGAGGGGTGAGTTCAATTTTGGCTGGAACACTATTCCTGACAGCTATTATAATCTCTAGCTAGTACACTACACACTATCTATAAGATGTAGGAATAATGTGTAATTTCCCCTTTAAAATTGTGTAATGACACATTGCTCTAACAGGCTAGTTACATATGGGATGTACACTCTCAGGTTTTAAACCCTAAGGGGTCGATTTATGAAGCAGCAGATGCTGCTTCCGACCTTTTCAGGTAGACTTGAAGCGGAAGTTAAGAAGCAGTGGTCCTAAGACCGCTGCTCCTTAACTCGTCCACCACATCTGAGGTGGCGGACAGCAATCAGCCCAATTGAATACGATTGTGTTGATTGACACCCCCTGCTTCTGCAGGTCCAACAGCAAGTTACTGTTCAGCACTCTGTGAGGTTTTTTATCTGTGCAAGCTGCCTGGGTCCATACCAAAAACCCAATAATAAATAGAAAGTTCAGGCTGCAGCAGCACTGTGTAAAAAGATTTTTATTAAAGCCAAAAAGTTAATACAACGTTTCGGACCAACTGTCCTTAATCATGTATCATGTATTCACCAGAACTGCTAGTGCAATGATAAATGCCGACAGCGTATGCTGTCAGCATTTATTGATGTGCGGCGGACATGATACGATACAGCGTATCATGTCCGTCCACAGCTTGATACATTGACCCCTATATCTCTATCACTATTACTCTGTAGATTAGGACAGCTTCTGCTGATCATGGCATAAGAGTGTACATTCACAGTCAAGGAGCTCCAATATAGATCGGCCCCCTAGTTGCCAACATAATATGACCCTATCAGGAGCCTATTAGCACACACACCTCTGTAGAGTGCACGTCATTGTACGTACCTTAGACACGCCCCCTCTCGCCCGTGTTTGACCGTGAACACAGGAGCGGTTTGGATATTTCCTTTTGTTCCCTGCACCCCCCGCGACATGCAACACTTACTCTGTGCAAATACCATAACAGGCTACGAACCAGAGATCGCTCACATAACAGTGTGATCAAGTTAATTGGAGTCCTGCATATGTGTATATATATATATATATATATATATACACACAAACATATTTAAACATTTGTATGTATGAACTGTATCTCTATGCTGAAGCCCTTTGCAGGACTGTGTTTTTTTCTAACACATGAGACCTCATAACTTTGAGCCCTTATAACTTTTTAATACTTTTTTTTTAAATATTTTTTATCATAGAGTGTTAATATGAGTGTAATCTTAGTTTAAAGGTACTTTTGATGGTTTTCTGCAACTGTTTAGTCTTGTGTAACCGTTTAAAGGGACATCATACTCATGTGCTAAATCACTTGAAAGTGAAGCAGCATAACTGTAAAAAGCTGAACATCTCTATGTAAAAAGGGAAGAACTTTTACCTCACAGTTTCTTTAGCTCACAAGAGTAAAGACTGTGACACACTGCAGGTAATGTTGTGCAAGGCGAAGCAGCTTCTTTGCAGCGTGTCGTATCGCTTCTGAAGTTCAAATATTTCATCTCTGAGCGCTCATCTACGCAACCTGGCACAGCAGAGTGCTCAGAGATGAAAAGGCAGGGCACACTGAGCGTGCACAGCCGCATCTACATGCTGCGCGCCGCTCCGCTTGCAGTGTGTCACAGCCTTAAGTGCTCTTTTAAGAGCTGCAAGTTGGAAAAAAAAAGAAAATAGCCAATCAGCAGTGCTGAGGTCAGGCATTGCTTTGCACTGTTCTCATGAGAGTTCACTGAAATCTCGTGAGATTTCATAATAATCTTCCTTAAACTGAATTGGGAAATAACATGACTGTGCCTGCACATGCCAGATGCACACTCCCTTGCAAGTCCTCGGACTAGCATTCTGATTGACTGTTTAAAGTCTCTTTACAGTGAAAACTTAGGACATTTTGAGGTAAATATCTTTCCTTTTAAATAGAGATGTAAGATTAGGTGATATTATTTATTCAGCTTACAGTTATGCTGCATCATTTCAAAGTGCTTCAACATTTGGGTATCATGTCCCTTTAACCAGAGCTCTGAAGTCACGCTAACTTGATGAACGCATTTACTTTCAACTCATAAATAGACATGCTATTTCCAACGCCGCAAAATACCCCTTATTGCTCACACACAACAGTTAGCGCACCACTCGTAATCTAGTCCTTTATTGGTTATGTACTATGTACTTATCTCTTTCTAAATCTTACCCTTTCATAATGCACCCAATCAAATAAATTGGCTTGTTATAATTAAATTATAATAACTTTCATTATTTTATTGTTATTAATTTTTAATTCATTGTATAAGGGGTTCATGGGTGCTTTTTATCATCCACTAATAAGGGCTGAGCGAAACTGAGTCTCAGAACTGGTTAATGCGGTTTATAAAAATTAAGCTCTGATTAGCAAATTCTTTACTCCTTTGGGTTTAACTTATATGTGAAACATTAGTTTTATATATATATATATATATATATATATATATATATATATATATATATATATATATATATATATATATATATATATATATATATATATAAAAATAAATAAATATATATACATATACACACATACATACATACACACACAGAATTAGTTTCCAAAAGTTATACAGTGACAGTGTGTTATTAAAAGAGATAAAAATAGTATTTAAAATTAATAATTAATTTAACTCAATAAAATATTATTTTTTATATTTTCAATTGCCATGTATTGTGACCTCTATATTTTAGATATTGTAAGTCTTTCCATCTGTAAATTATCTTTGTATTATTATTTAATGAGTGAGTAGGTGTTGTCATGGAAACACTACCAGCCATTGTTATTAACAGTGGTTCTGTTCAGCTAACTTTTACATGTTGTGAGTAAGCACCTCTATTATATAAGCCAGTACATCTATTGAGCTGTATACGGGTTAATTACAATATGTTGGTTAAATAAAGGAGCTTTCTACATGAAGTATATTATACTTCATGAATGAAAGTCCCCTTTATTTGTTTCAATAGTCAATCCTAGAGTTAGTACAACGCTAGCATTGACTTTCACTTTAACTGAAATAATTTCCATCCATCCACAACATTGTGATTTTTGTAAACTGTAAATAATTAGATGAAGGTCAAAGATGCATACAAATTCCAAATCTTATTGTATCTAATGTTTAGTTACAAACAAAAAAAAACCTGTTCAATGCAAATGCAATTAAAAAAACAAAAAATATTTAATTTTGACAATAAATGAATATTGTAAACAATAGGAAACATTAAAATAACAATTAAAAAACAAATAGCAAGTTGTACTCTAAAAAAAAAAAGATAACTACTACAACACAAAGACAAATACAATTTGTGTCTCATATAATATGTAAGAATTTGTATACATTATATATAAATACAGATTCAATTTTCTAAATTTGCAGCAGCTTAAAGACCTACCATTGAGTCTACCATACAAAACACAAAATAATATGCTGCTCTTGCTAAAAACAGTATAAATGTATTAACTATTGTAAGGAAAAAATATTGACTTTTATTACAAACAACAAGTTGTAAATTATACATTATACAGTACAGAATATTTGTATTCAGGGTGTATAACAGTGAATCTGTTAGTGCACTAAACTGATGCAGTTTGGTTTTCAGTGAACATAGATGAGGATTCTAGATATAATCCCAGGCACTAAGGCCCAACTATAGGGATGACCTTAGCAATGACCGACTCTTGTGTCTCCTTTATATATTAATAAGTAACAACTGTACATTTAGTATTTGAAGTAAAGTCCAAAACAAAACGATCTTGCTATCTACCAAAAAGTCTCACCAACATAGGGAAAGCTTTACAACAGCTTTGCCAAAGAATGACTCTTTCATGTGTTGGTTAGAAAATGGAACCGCTTCATTTTTGGTCCACCGGGAATACTGATTCTGAGTGGAATTGCTTCTCTCCTTTAGCTCTGTCATTTCTTTTTTCTAGAGAAAAACCTATAAAAAACAATACAAAAAAAAAATCTGAGGGCAAAAGATTATGTTTACTGTATCTATTACTCTAGTAACAATATGCAACCAGTTAGAATTAAGTGATTAGTCGCTTTAAAAGTGAATCAAGACAAAGATTTTGACCAGGTTAACAGCAAACAATTCTCTAAAGCTCTCTGCTCAAATCAAGCCTAAAATGATTCTCTCTCTATCACTGTAAGATTCCTCATTAACGAGTCTAGCAAGGCAAATTTTGCAATATGTTTCTAGGGATCATTTCTTTTATTTTTTGATGTGAAGAAGGGATAACCACAGTTCAATATAGCATTCAATGACATGAGAGTTTTGTTGCATTTACAATTTAGCCCCTATTTAAGAATCCCTCCCCTGCACTCACATGACGAATATGCAAGAGTAGAGGCTGTCAATAACCCTGACCAGATGAATCCGGGCTGATTTAATCCACCACTTATAAGGGGTCAGAGAAGTTAGGACGCAGTGTTAATATGACCTATTCTTCTTAAAGGGACATTAAACACTAAATACATTTTGTAAGCATAATATTGAGGTAATTCCCCAGCTTCCTCTAATAATAATAAAAATTATTATTATTATTATTAATAACTTATGTAGTGCTTTTCTCCTGATGCAATGAGACCCATGGATTATATTAAAAGGCATGTTGGGCCAGTATCTAAATTGCAAGTTGAGGAACAAAGCTTTTTTAAAGTTTGTGCAGAAATCAAACAGATCGAATATGATCGGGTTGATTGACACCCCCTGCTAGCGGCTGATTGGCTGCAAATCTGCAGGGGGCAGCATTGCACCAGCAGTTCACAAGAACTGCTGGTGCAATGATAAATGCAGATAGCGTATGCTGTCGGGATTTATCTATGTGCAGCGGACATGATCCGTAATATTGGATCATGTCCGCTCGCACCTTCATGAATAGGCCCCTTTTACTTCAGTAGTGAATACAAGGTCTAGTGTGTGACCACACTTTTGGGTAGCAGAAGGGTGCTGCCATGTTAATATCTATCTTTCACTATATTCCAATGCGGACCTGTTTGCACATGTGCAGCAAATCTCCGGATACCTGGAGCGTAACCTAGGTTCCATAATGGCAGCATTCATAATCATAAGGAGATGCATGAAATATATTTAGTGTTTAGAGTCCTTTGAATGTGCAGTTGGAGGCTCACACGTTGTAAGTTTTAATTTTCAAGTAGAAATTAAAGATATGTATAGCATTGTTATTAAAAACATTGTTTTAAACACATCTGCTATATAGTGTTTAAGACACATGCATGCTTATGAGCCTACCTGTCATCTCTGGAAAGGAGCTAAGTTTCAACAAAGAAGTACATTTTCAAAAAATTGCACACAATGAATCATGGAAGTTTAATTTTGACTTTCATATTCCTTTAAGTGTAAATTAAGTGGTGCCCAGAACCCCTGTTAATTTCACAAATTATCACAGGTAAGATACATCTTTTGACTTCTTACATCTATCAACACTGCTGTCTCAAGAGGAAAGCTCTTACACTGATCCACATTTAAGTGGACATGGTACTTTAAATCCCCCCATCATTTACTGTATATGAAAGAGTAACACCTAACCACGTTAAAAATATGTTGAGCATGTAAAAAGGTTGTTTAACTTTAAACTGAAACTGTGCATCCTATATCTAGGTATCTTGCTCACAGGTTAGTAAGAACAACTCACACAGAAAACAGGTGATTTATTCAGCACAGGAACAAACTACTATCATAATTTAATATACTCTGATTTTAAATGGAACAGAAAAATATGAGTACAATGTGTCTAAGTTAACTATTCCATTTATTACATATAAAGGAATATATATACTGATTAATTAGACACACAGTTAATAACATAAGGACTTGAATCTTAATATTACCCATGAAGAAAGAATATTATCCTCCTGGTAGACACAGCATCCCCTCACAGATAAAAGATTCAACTACACCAGCAGTGTGCAAAAAAAAAGGCCAAAATATATATATATTTTTAATAAAAGGACATTTTAAAGCAAAAATAAAGGGTTCTATTTACTAGGAGCATTTTATTTTAGCACTAGTGTCCCTTGCCAGTTATAGGAGAGTGTTCCACAAAGTTGATTCTATGGGGCCGATTTATCACGGCCCGAATGGGGCCGAATGTATCTGTTTCCGCTCGAAAAGAGTAAAACACAGAGGCGCCACCATGGCCTAATATCGCCAATACAATTAAGAACAGCAGCACAGAAGAATAAGGTTACTCACAAACAAAAAGCACCCAGCTGGTACAAGTAGAGCAGGCTGAAACTTTGCAGTGGTCCAGCACACTGTATCCTTGGCACGAGAGCAATTGGATATCCTCAGAGAGCCCAGAAATTATATACCATTTAACAGCTACTACCTCCACCGTGCACAGACATCGTCAGACTCTGGAGGGTCAGTAAAGCGCAACTGTGCATGCGTGAATGGCCAAACGGAGAGCCGACAAGGACAAATCTAAAAACGCAAAGTCTGTAGCTGGTTTCTGCTTCCTGCAGCTGCACTATGATAACGAGTAATCCAAACCTAGTGCTGCCTCCACGTTTGGATTACTGTATCACCATGGATATATAGACTTTTATATATTTTACAGGTTTTTGGGATTGTGTCTCATTTTTATTTTCAAATCTCTTTACACATATTTTTTATTTTCTATTTTATTAGAAATATTATTTGTATTATTTGTATTGCCATCTGATTATTGCAGTATTATCTTGCTGATATCACCATTTGGTTGGCATTTAGTACATATTATTGTATGACCATTCACTCAAGAGACCTCTGTCAGTCCATTACATATCTGTTGTTATCACATACATTAAGGAAGCGCCCCCTAAGGGCGTGATGTGTTGTTAGTCCACATCACTCTCTCTTTATTATCTGTTTCCACTCGAGCCTTCAGGCTCGCCGGAAACAGGAGTTAAGAAACAGGGGTCTTAAGATCACTGCCCCATAACTCGTCCTCCACCTCTGAGGCGGCGGACAGCAATCAGCCCGATCAGATATGATCGGGTTGATTGACACCCCCTGCTGGTGGCTACATGTGTATACTACACCTTCCTGATCAGTTCCCTCTCTACTGATTGGTGGCTACATGTGTATACTACACCTTCCTGATCATGTTCCCCTCTACTGATTGGTGGCTACATGTGTATACTACACCTTCCTGATCAGTTCCCCCTCTACTGATTGGTGGCTACATGTGTATACTACACCTTCCTGATCAGGTCCCTCTCTACTGATTGGTGGCTACATGTGTATACTACACCTTCCTCATCAGTTCCATCTCTATTGATTGGTGGCTACATGTGTATACTACACCTAATAGGCTCACTTGATGTGTCCTGATCAGAAGTTTCCTACGATTGGTACTTAAGTTGAGGTTTAATGACTGGTGGCTCTAGTGTAAAAACATTTGGGTTCAGTGTCCCGCACCACAATTCTTTAGTGTAGCACTCAAAAACACCCAACTCTAGCTGCCCTTAATTTGCAAGCTAGTGCCTTTCTTCACATGTCCAATTTTCTATGCAGAGCACAAAAAGGAGGTAATGGGGGAGATTAAAAAACAAACAAAACAAAAACAAAAAAATATAGGTAGGACTAGGTGAAGATGACATTCCAACCAGTATTCCCTGCACATTTCTGAAGGTTAAATGAAAATGGTGTAAGGTGACGCTTAACAGATGACAAAATTGACATATGTTTGTAAAAGAGATACGAGTGCTAAAATAAATCAAATGAAAAATTATTATTTTTCTCAGTAGAATGTCTTTTTAATGAAACCCACATTTTTCTTTAAATATTCAGATACAACATACAATTTTAAACAACTTTCATCCGTTATCAAATTTGCTTAATTATCTTGGTATCTTTTGTTGAAGGAGTAGCAATGCATTACTGGGAGCTAGCTGAACACATTGGGTGAGCCAATGACAAACAGCATGTATTTGCAGCCACCAATCAGTAGCTAGCTCCTAGTAGTGCATTGCTAGTCCAAAGCCTACCTAGGTATGCTTTTCAATAAAAGAATTCAACAGAACAAAGAAAATTAAATGATAGAAGTGCATTGCAAAATTGTTTAAAATTACATGGTCTATCTGAATAATTACAGAAAAAAAGGTTAAATTTCATGGCCCTTTAGCCTTGCCTGTGCATGACAATAATAGGTTGTCTTACAAACAGCTGCCTGTGATTGTATGACGACCCGTTCTCGTCATGAAGGGCAATTGCAGAGCAGATCATCCTGATCATAGTGCCAGGGCTACATGGGAGTGCCAGTGAGTGATGTCACAACAAACATGCATGGTGAAATCTCAGAGGGAGCAGGGCCGCAATATGACAGTTAGGTTAGGGAACTGGATGGTGGGTGCGTTTCAAACCCTTCGATCTCAGCTTCCTTACTAGCCACAGACCTCCAAGACCCCTCATTTGAAAGAGAACTGCCTGGTGGTGGTCTTGAAAAGTATAAAACAGCTGGCTGTTTAAAAAAAAAAAAATTGTGAACACAATACATGGGGATTTGCTTTTATTATATACTCAATAAAAAGTCAGTTATATCTCGAGAACACAGTGAACACCTTGAAAGAAAAAAAGTGCTTTTATTTCCATACTGCATAAAGGGGCTTCTCTAATCTATATTATAACCCCCAAACGCTTGTATGGGCCCCTATTTCACATGTGGCTGCCCTTGATGACAAATTAGTAAGGTGATCAAAGTAACGGCAGTGGTCACCTGACCATTTCTATTATTTACAAAATAGTAACAAAAATACACATTTCCTCCCTAGTTTTTCCTTCAGCTATCTCACATGCCTTGAAATATAAATATAATAATAGGGTATTCGGAATCTGCTGAAAAGTATAATTTGTGAGGGTCACTCACTGTAGTTTGACTTACAACAGTGTTTAAATGTAATTAGCAAAAAAAGCTCAAAACTGGCTTAGCAATGGGCAGTGAAAATAGCTTAGCAGCAAAAGGGTTAACAAATGCTCTTCCAAATGTTGGAAGATATAAACTGCTAATTTGCAATTTCTCTAAACTGGCTCTAAAAGCAGGAGGATATTTAACCTGAACATTAACTCTCCTGGGATAACCTAAAATTTTAACCTAAGTAAGAACTGCATAATACAATGCCATAAGCCGTTTACACTGTGCACTCCCAATAAAAATACACAGTAGGTTCTTATTTTAAAAGATCTATTTGCATTCTATGAAAATGTAAATAATATTTCCTGGAGGTATTTATATCAGGGGTCACCTGCTTAGCAGCAAATCATTATAACAGAAGTATTCAGCATGTAAAGTGTGAAGTGAAAAACAGTACAATATTTAGATAAAACATAATAAGTAGCTTGTGCAAAACTGCTTTAACATCTACATACATTTGTAAACCCAGCTTGGCAAACAATGCAGCTCACATGATTGTTTTCCTCCACTATATCTATTCATATGACGTATTATCGTCTGTTTTTTACAACTGCTGTGCACCCCCTAAGAGTACACAGCTGTTTACATGGACATTTATTTCAACACATATGTAAGTTGCATACAATTACTGTTTTCCTTCTTCAAAATGATGTTAAAAAGTTTTTATCAAGCAGCACCTACTACCACTTGTCAAGCATAAAAAGGGGACAGCAATTCCCCACAGATCTTAAAAGGAAAAAGGGAAATTCAGCCTGTGAAGATCTAAAAAAAAATAAAAAAAAAAATTATGCTTACCTGATAAATTTATTTTATTTTTTTACATGGTGAGTACACGGATCAGCAATTACTTTTGGGAATATCATTCCTGGCCAGCAGGAGGAGGCAAAGAGCACCACAGCAAAGCTGCTAAGTATCACTTCCCTACCCACAATCCCCCAGTCATTCGACCGAAGGAAAGGAGAGAAAGAAAGCAACACAAGGTGCAGAGGTGCCTCAGGTTTATATAAAAAAAACTGTCTGAAAATAGGGAGGGCCATGGACTCACCGTGTCAAGAAATAAATACATTTATCAGGTAAGCATAAATTTCATTTTCTTTCTTAAGATACTGTGAGTCCAAGGATCAGCAATTACTGTTGGCAATCAATACCCAAGCTAGAGGACACAGATGATAGGGGAGGGACAAGACAGGTAACCTAAACAGAAGGCACCACAGCTCGCAGAAACTTTCTCCCAAAAGAAGCCTCAGCCGAGGCAAAAGTGTCATATTTATAGAATTTAGAAAAATTGTGCATAGAAGACCAAGTTGCAGCCTTACAGATCTGTTCTACAGAGGCCTCATTCTTGAAGGCCCAAGAAGAAGACACTGCCCTTCACCTCCTCCTTGCATCAAAGGCAAAGAGAATGACTAGGGGTTGTGGGTAGGGAAGTGATACTTAACAGCTTTGCTGTGGTGCTCTTTGCCTCCTCCTGCTGGCCACAGTGGCCAGGAGTGATATTCCCAAAGTAATTGCTGATCCGTGAACTCACCGTGTCTTAAAAAGAAATTGACCTTTTTTGATTTACAAAGGTCAGTTCACAAATTACATTTCCACTCTATAAACAGCCCTTAATCATGTCACTTTTGTTACAACTTCTGCAAAATAATGGCACTCTTCATGCACTGATGATGATACCCAAGTCCAGCAAACTACCTCCCACACATGTGTAGAGTGCGGACATCACATGCAAAGTCACTGGTACTCACTGTGCATGTGCAGGAGGCAAAGCTTGTACACAGTGCATACTCCATAAAAGGAGCTTGTCAGACAGCTACCAAAGTCAGAAGAAAGGGAATAGGATACAATTCTGAAGGCAACAATTGCAGAAAAAAAGTTTTGTTTTGTTTGTTAGACAGTATATATATTAGAGACAAAAAATGGGATTAGGTGCGCTCAGAATGCCTTTATCAGAGGTGTTGTGATCTAAAATATCTATTAATTCAGATTGGGTTTTGGTTAAAAGATTATATTGGTTAATACCTATATATCAGAATATATGTGCAAAGTATTTATCTCTCTATTTCTACTTCAAAGAATGACTCATGCATCTGGGGTTTAAATAATGAGTCTTTACTTTGTAAAAAAAATCAATCAAATAAAAGCAAATGGGCAAATAGATACAAATAAAAACCATTAAATATAACAATTTCCAATTCAATCTTTAAAACCTATTTCCTGTAGATAAAAATAAATTATACATACAGGTATATAGTTGGGGGAAAAAAAGCTTCTTAAAAACCACACATAATTTATTAGTGAGTTATAGATCGTAATGGTGCAAGCTTGTTTGGTTACTATTTGCCCGGGTCTTTTGAAATGTTTGAAATTTGTTCTAATTACGCCCAAACAACTGCAGTGAAATCTGTTAAATGTCAATGTTCAATCCTCTTAAGAGAGCAGAATTTTGAGTGCCTAGGGCAGCACAAAACCTAAATACGCCCCTGCTTTGAATGTTAAAATAAAAACATATAAATATAGGAGAGAATAGTGATGGAATAGGAGACATCTGTATAAATCTCACTCATAAGAGAACCTTAATGTAAACTATTAAAATTGATTTATATAGTGTCAAAAGAGGACATCTATTATTATCTAAGTATATTCACATTTTGATATAAGAGCACATTTTAATATCACATATTAATAGTGATTTTTAATTGATTTTTTCAATTTTATAAAACGTTAGTTAAACACATAGGTAGAGCAAATATGTTATAGTCTCAATCATGAGAATCTTTGTTAGAAAATGTGATTCTCACATGTTGAGTGTATATAAAACCCATATTTCTACACCATTCATGTGTAAGAAACATCTGTATAGTGTCTTTATAAAGAAATGGTTAGGGGACCCTATAAAAAATAAAAAAATTAGAAAATGGAAAAAAGTTATTCTTAATTCATTTATGTATCAGTGATGGCTATATTTATATATTCTCTAATATGTTTCTATAGGCATCTAAAATGATTTTGAAAGAAATCTGAAAAAAAGTTATATTTCTGCAGTAAACCCATAGGTAGAGGCAGTCTAAATGCAATAATCCTCTAATCTATACATAACCGTTAAATTTATCTAAAAAAGGCAAGACAAAAACAATGAAGAACAATAAAAAAAAACAATAAAAAACAATAGTAAAAACAATTCAATGAGTGTAGGACAAATACATTGATTGATCAGTACAAAAAATTATACTGAGCTCACCTAAGATTAATCTTAGGTGAGCTCAGGAGAGTGCACGTCTTTAGCCATCTGACAGTAGTGTTAGCAACAGTTTATTGCAGTTATACAATGTTGCAAATACTGCTGCCATAGACACGTGCACACTGCCTACCTAGGTTTACTCTTCAACAAAGGATACCTATAGAACAAATACAATTTGATAATATAAGTAAATTGGAAAGCTCTTTAAAATTGCAAGCTGCGTCTAAACCATAAATGTTTAATTTTGACTTTACTGTCCCTTTAATGATGGACGTGAAGAATGTCTTTGGTGCAGTGTGAAGTATTTTGTAGAACCTCTTCCATTAATGTCACCTAACACAAGTACTTTCATGAGTCAATGGCTTTGAAATATGAAACATTTCTTTGAATTTCAGTGAGATACTTTACATCACGTAAAATATATATAACGTTGGTGTATAATATCACTATGCTGGATATTGATGTTTCCCTAACTGCCTAGGCAAGAAGTTGAAATAACTCAAACTGTGCTGGACACTGGGCATCATTAAAATGAAGTTTTTCAATATACTGTAAATGGTATTAAGATGAATTTGTAATAAGAGTTATGTGCTGTTTGAGCTGCAGAGGATAGCAGATATGAATACTGGCCTTATGACCAGACTGAACAGTTAAAATCAAAGTGGGTGTCAAGCAGTTGCACCTAATGAACTGAACTGTGCTTCACTTTACTGAAATTCTTAATTGTTGGACTATTTATAAGAAGATACTGAATAGCAGATCCTTCTCTTGTACTCCTTAACTTTTAAAACGCCCCAATAGCTGTTGTGATGATGTACTGTTTCCCCTTGGGATGTCTTGGGTTCTTTATTTTTATCCTTTTGGGGGGGGGGGGGGGGTAGATGTTGTATGTGAGTAAATGGTGGTGGGGATCAATAGTTATGATGTTTATATTTTGTGATTATTAGATAGAGTATCATAGCCATTTGAATAAGTCTTGAATATCACTAAAAAATGTTTTTTCTTTTTTTTTTTTTACAATTTCACGCTTATTGTATATTGTATGTGCTGTGGTATTTTTTTTTTTTTTTTTTTTTTAAAATTGGAATAATTTCTCAGAGCATTATAGCATTCATGAGTATTTTCACCAGGTGCTATGAAGCTCATTTAGGGGCCGGTTATCTAAATGTCTCTGAAGCTGTTGAGATTATTAAAGAATCGCCAGTCCTTCTATTTCCCTGGTGGAATTATATAAAGTCACATATTACCCTGAAAACAGGGTGTCTCAATAATGGGGTATACTGTATTTTTGTATGGGAAAGATATGAATACATTACAAAACGGAACAATTAAGGGCTAAATTATGAGTGGAATGCTATTTATCGCTCCTGCTCATGCGTTAACCGTACTCAACTTCGGCATTTTGTGTACATCGGGTACAGCAAATATTACAAGTTGAAAGCAAAAAGTATTGCTTGCACAATATTACGATGCACATTAAATTCAATTAAGCTTAAACAAATGCATTTACTTTCAATTTGTAATACAAGCGTTACCTCCAACAAACAGCCACGATAAACCTCTTATTGGTCGCACGCAACTGTTAGCGCACCACTTGTAATCTAGCCCTAAAATAGTAATTTCAAAATCATACAAAATTAATAATTGAACCATTTACTCAAAAATACACAGGGAAAAATTGTATTATTAAAGTGCATCAAACTTCGAATCAAAACTGTTGACCAAAAATCGTATTTTAGCAAAAACATAAAATGTGTATGTAAATTACACAGGAATAAATTGTACATTGTAAATATGCACAGGGTAAATTGTAATTTAAGTACACTGGATGTGCAAAAACACATGGAAATTTGCATATATAAATACAAAACTTAATTGTTTTTTTTTTTTTTACACAAAATTGACTGAACATGGGCTGCAAATAAATTGTCTCTCAAATCTCTTAGGCCTAGATTTGGAGTTTTGTCGGTAACGACACGCGTAGCTAACGCCGGCTTTTTTCTGGCCGCACCATAAAAATAACTCTGGTATTGAGAGTCCACATAAAGGCTGCGTTAGGCTCCAAAAAAGGAGCGTAGAGCATTTTTAACGCAGCTTCAACTCTCGATACCAGAGTTGCTTACTGACGCGGCCAGCCTCAAAAACGTGCTCGTGCACGATTCCCCCATAGGAAACAATGGGGCTGTTTGAGCTGAAAAAAACCCCAAACACCTGCAAAAAAGCCGCGTTCAGCTCCTAACGCAGCCCCATTGTTTGCTATGCGGTAACCCTTCCTACGTCTGCACTTAACACTCTAACATGTACCCCGAGTCTAAACACCCCTAACCTTACACTTATTAACCCCTAATATGCCGCCCCCGCTATCGCTGACCCCTGCATATTATTATTAACCCCTAATCTGCCGCTCCGTAAACCGCCGCTACTTACATTATCCCTATGTACCCCTAATCTGCTGCCCCTAACACCGCCGACCCCTATATTATATTTATTAACCCCTAATCTGCCCCCCACAACGTCGCCTCCACCTGCCTACACTTATTAACCCCTAATCTGCCGACCGGACTTGAGCGCTACTATAATAAAGTTATTAACCCCTAACCTGCCTCACTAACCCTATCATAAATAGTATTAACCCCTAATCTGCCCTCCCTAACATCGCCGACACCTAACTTCAATTATTAACCCCTAATCTGCTGACCGAATCTCGCCGCTATTCTAATAAATGTATTAACCCCTAAAGCTAAGTCTAACCCTAATACTAACACCCCCCTAAGTTAAATATAATTTAAATCTAACGAAATTAATTAACTCTTATTAAATAAATTATTCCTATTTAAAGCTAAATACTTACCTGTAAAATAAATCCTAATATAGCTACAATATAAATTATAATTATATTAGAGCTATTTTAGGATTTATATTTATTTTACAGGTAACTTTGTATTTATTTTAACCAGGTACAATAGCTATTAAATAGTTAAGAACTATTTAATAGCTAAAATAGTTAAAATAATTACAAATTTACCTATAAAAGAAATCCTAACCTAAGTTACAAATAAACCTAACACTAGACTATCAATAAATTAATTAAATAAACTACCTACAATTACCTACAATTAACCTAACACTACACTATCAATAAATTAATTAAATACAATTGCTACAAATAAATACAATTAAATAAACTAGCTAAAGTACAAAAAATAAAAAAGAACTAAGTTACAAAAAATATAAAAATATTTACAAACATAAGAAAAATATTACAACAATGTTAAACTAATTACACCTACTCTAAGCCCCCTAATAAAATAACAAAGCCCCCCAAAATAAAAAAATGCCCTACTCTATTCTAAATTACTAAAGTTCAAAGCTCTTTTACCTTACCAGCCCTGAACAGGGCCCTTTGCGGGGCATGCCCCAAGAAATTCAGCTCTTTTGCCTGTAAAAAAAAACATACAATACCCCCCCAACATTACAACCCACCACCCACATACCCCTAATCTAACCCAAACCCCCCTTAAATAAACCTAACACTAAGCCCCTGAAGATCATCCTACCTTGTCTTCACCATACCAGGTTCACCGATCGGTCCAGAAGAGCTCCTCCAATCCCTAAAAATAGCTCTAATATAATTATAATTTATATTGTAGCTATATTAGGATTTATTTTACAGGTAAGTATTTAGCTTTAAATAGGAATAATTTATTTAATAAGAGTTAATTAATTTCGTTAGATTTAAATTATATTTAACTTAGGGGGGTGTTAGTATTAGGGTTAGACTTAGCTTTAGGGGTTAATACATTTATTAGAATAGCGGCGAGATTCGGTCGGCAGATTAGGGGTTAATAATTGAAGTTAGGTGTCGGCGATGTTAGGGAGGGCAGATTAGGGGTTAATACTATTTATGATAGGGTTAGTGAGGCAGGTTAGGGGTTAATAACTTTATTATAGTAGCGCTCAGGTCCGGTCGGCAGATTAGGGGTTAATAAGTGTAGGCAGGTGGAGGCGACGTTGTGGGGGGCAGATTAGGGGTTAATAAATATAATATAGGGGTCGGCGGTGTTAGGGGCAGCAGATTAGGGGTACATAGGGATAATGTAAGTAGCGGCGGTTTACGGAGCGGCAGATTAGGGGTTAATAATAATATGCAGGGGTCAGCGATAGCGGGGGCGGCATATTAGGGGTTAATAAGTGTAAGGTTAGGGGTGTTTAGACTCGGGGTACATGTTAGAGTGTTAAGTGCAGACGTAGGAAGGGTTACCGCATAGCAAACAAGTTGGCTGATCCGATCAGCCAATCAGATTGAGCTCGCATTCTATTGGCTGTTCCGATCAGCCAATAGAATGCAAGCTCAATCTGATTGGCTGATCGGATCAGCCAATCGGATTGAACTTGATTCTGATTGGCTGATTCCATCAGCCAATCAGAATATTCCTACCTTAATTCCGATTGGCTGATAGAATCCTATCAGCCAATCGGAATTCGAGGGACGCCATCTTGGATGACGTCATTTAAAGGAACCGTCATTCGTCGTTCAGTCGTCGGCCAGGATGGATGTTCCGCGGTGGAGGTCTTCAGGATGCTGCCGCTTCGCTCCGGATGGATGCCGCTTGGATGAAGACTTCAATCGGATGGAAGACCTCTTCTGGCCCGCTTGGATGAAGACTTCAGCCGGATCATGGACCTCTTCAGCCCCCCGCTTGGGCTTGGATCAGGACATCGGAGGAGCTCTTCTGGACCGATCGGTGAACCTGGTATGGTGAAGACAAGGTAGGATGATCTTCAGGGGCTTAGTGTTAGGTTTATTTAAGGGGGGTTTGGGTTAGATTAGGGGTATGTGGGTGGTGGTTGTAATGTTGGGGGGGGGGTTATTGTATGTTTTTTTTTACAGGCAAAAGAGCTGAATTTCTTGGGGCATGCCCCGCAAAGGGCCCTGTTCAGGGCTGGTAAGGTAAAAGAGCTTTGAACTTTAGTAATTTAGAATAGAGTAGGGCATTTTTTTTATTTTGGGGGGCTTTGTTATTTTATTAGGGGGCTTAGAGTAGGTGTAATTAGTTTAACATTGTTGTAATATTTTTCTTATGTTTGTAAATATTTTTTTATTTTTTGTAACTTAGTTCTTTTTTATTTTTTGTACTTTAGCTAGTTTATTTAATTGTATTTATTTGTAGCAATTGTATTTAATTAATTTATTGATAGTGTAGTGTTAGGTTAATTGTAGGTAATTGTAGGTAGTTTATTTAATTAATTTATTGATAGTCTAGAGTTAGGTTTATTTGTAACTTAGGTTAGGATTTCTTTTACAGGTAAATTTGTAATTATTTTAACTATTTTAGCTATTAAATAGTTCTTAACTATTTAATAGCTATTGTACCTGGTTAAAATAAATACAAAGTTACCTGTAAAATAAATATAAATCCTAAAATAGCTCTAATATAATTATAATTTATATTGTAGCTATATTAGGATTTATTTTACAGGTAAGTATTTAGCTTTAAATAGGAATAATTTATTTAATAAGAGTTAATTAATTTCGTTAGATTTAAATTATATTTAATTTAGGGGGGTGTTAGTATTAGGGTTAGACTTAGCTTTAGGGGTTAATACATTTATTAGAATAGCGGCGAGATTCGGTCGGCAGATTAGGGGTTAATAATTGAAGTTAGGTGTCGGCGATGTTAGGGAGGGCAGATTAGGGGTTAATACTATTTATGATAGGGTTAGTGAGGCGGGTTAGGGGTTAATAACTTTATTATAGTAGCGCTCAGGTCCGGTCGGCAGATTAGGGGTTAATAAGTGTAGGCAGGTGGAGGCGACGTTGTGGGGGGCAGATTAGGGGTTAATAAATATAATATAGGGGTCGGCGGTGTTAGGGGCAGCAGATTAGGGGTACATAAGGATAACGTAGGTGGAGGCGCTTTGCGGTCGGCAGATTAGGGGTTAATAAGTGTAGGCAGGTGGAGGCGATGTTGAGGGGGGCAGATTAGTGGTTAATAAATATAATACAGGGGTCGGCGGTGTTAGGGGCAGCAGATTAGGGGTACATAAGGATAACGTAGGTGGCGGTCGGCAGATTAGGGGTTAAAAATTTTTTTTCGAGTGTCGTCGATGTGGGGGGACCTCGGTTTAGGGGTACATAGGTAGTTTATGGGTGTTAGTGTACTTTAGAGCACAGTAGTTAAGAGCTTTATAAACCGGCGTTAGCCCAGAAAGCTCTTAACTACTGACTTTTTTCCTGCGGCTGGAGTTTTGTCACGCTCACTTCAGAAACGACTCTAAATACCGGAGTTAGAGAAATCCCATTGAAAATATAGGATACGCAATTGACGTAAGGGGATCTGCGGTATGGAAAAGTCGCGGCTGAAAAGTGAGCGTTAGACCCTATTTTGAGTGACTCCAAATACCGGAGTTAGCCTAAAACCAGCGTTAGGAGCCTCTAACGCTGGTTTTCACGGCTAACGCCAAACTCCAAATCTAGGCCTTAGTTTTTCTTGCAAACTAAAAGGTGGTGAGCTTTTACCAAAATACTCGAAATACTGACTGCAGGATTTAATTTTTAAAGTGCGCTCCCTGCTCCCTGCAAACCTCGCTCTATGTAGCGAAGTGTCCCTCTCCAGCAAGGTTCATTATTTAATATAGGAGACATCTCACAACTCGCACACTGACCCTTTTTTATGATAATTCCACGAGGGAAGCCTCTGCGAGGCTCACTTTGAAAAACCACGTCTGGTCCGGCGAAGCTTAGATAATCCTTAGTGACCAAAATTCTTTCTTAACGCTAACATTGGCTTGTTTTGCCTTTTGATATTCATATTTTTAAATAAACCAAACCTGACATGAAAGTAAAAACTAATCTGATCTATACTTGCTAAGCATTTTATAGTATTTGGCTCATATAACAGCTCACCTGTGTTTAGTGCATTTTCTTTAAAGTAGTTACTGACCACTATATGAACAAACATAGATAAATGTTGTCTGTTAGGGAGTCCTTGAGGACTGGAGTGGAGAAACACTGTTGTCTTGTCCATGACCTTTAGTCATTTTTCTACTTAAATTGTGTTTTCTAAACATATTTACATCTGGCATTGCAGGATGTTTGTTTTCATTTACAAGGCACAAACCTTGCAGGTTTGAAGCTAGAACAATCAGTTCTTTTTGTAATTGTGTTTAAGAGACAAGACTTGAAATAAACTGGTATTAACCCTTAATCCAAGAACAATCTCAAACTACCCTAAAAACTTTATTGAGGGGTTTAAAGTGAAGGTCAAGTCCGGCTCACTCGTTTACACTTTTATCAAGTACATGTAAAATTAGCATGATGTTCATTCATCAAAAACGTTAAAAATATTTGTGTCATTTTAATTTTTAATTTAAAATTACCCTCTGTTTTACCGCAATTGTCCGCCCGATATCTTCCCACATTTGATTGACAGTTTTTCTAAATATTATAGCCAATTCCTTTTCTTCCCCCGGGGCGTCCTGCCCCTTTTTACCCACGTCATCTTTAACTATTGCGCATGCGTGTAATTGCGGCTCTCGTCACCGACTTCATGCTCATGCATGATATGCGCATGCGTATTCCGCTGTATGATTGCATAATAAAATAACATTGCCTGTTGTACTCATCGAAACGGGGTAAATATCATGTCACCAGATGCAGCAAAATACGTATATATGTTTTTACATTGATTATTAGCTTATGTGTATTAATAACGAATTATTGTTTACTTTCGTGTGAATGCAATGTAACACTGCTACGTCCTTCAAATTGCTACGCATGCGCGAATGCGGCTAAACTAAGCATGCGCATTTTGAAAATGGTGTTGTGCACGAGCTTGGAAGTGATGCAGCGGGCTTGTTGAAACGCTCGCTACGTCACTAGTGCCAAAGAAGGAAGTGGAGCGGGGGAGGAGTAAACATAAGAAACGGCGGTATTATATATATCAAATTTTATTATAAATAATGGACTTTTTAAAAAAATAATGTTAGCGACTATAATACATAGATTATAAGGTTAACATAGTTACTGTGCATTTAGTTAAAATTGACCTTCACTTTAAGAAGCCACCCTCATTATCCTTGAAATTACAAGCAGAAGGGAAAAAGTCCTATATTTATGGCTATGGTGTTGTTTAATGTATGGAAAAGTATAATTGTAAATTTTATTTTAAAAATGCATTTAATAATTTTTTTAAATTACAACGATTTGGGCTCTATGTTTAGTTTGTACAGCACAGACTGCATAGTTTTTAAGTTCCCTGTGTGTTTTTACCTGGCTTTAATACATTTTAAAAAAAAAAACTTGAAAATGTGCACAATGAAATATACACAAAAATGTAGAGCTAGATTACAAATGAAGCACATAAATATCAGAGTTATTAAGGACTAACATCAGTCGAGGTAAAATAAATAATGGCTTTACTTTTACACTCATATTACAAGCTGAAAGTAATATTTATAGTATTAGTAATAGTAGTAGTAGTAGTAATAGTAAGCAAAAGTCTATAGCACGCTAACATCTGGAGATTAGATAGAGCAGCTACACTAAAATTAAATCTCTCGCAACATACACTTCTATGTACGCTCAATGTAACACTCATGCCGATATCGTTCGAGAGCTTAGCCAAAGGTGTGCTAAACCTCCTCTCAAGTAGTGGAGTTAAAGGGACAATATATTCTATACCAATTGAAATGGGTTGAGCTTGCAGGTAATATCAGATCTCATTAGGCCAAGATCAATACCTTAGTTGTCTACTTTTAAAACAATATATAGTTTTGACAGGTAAATAAAAAAGGGCTCCATTTCTGCTTAAATGGAGTGATGCAAAAATGCTAAAAATTCTCCGGTATTTTGGGCAAGTTCTTCTCTGAAGGTCCTGGTAGTGAATGGGGTTAAACATCTTGCACCCCACTGGGAGTTTAATTTCTTCTGCTGGCTGTGTTTGAATTTTCCTGCAAATAGCCTGGATGTAAGACCAGTATAGGTGGGGATACCACCGGCCAAATCAGCTATTTCAAATACTCAAATAAGGGTAAAGGATCTACTTGTAAACCATTTCATACAAACCAGCAGGTAAAATGGATAATTGAGAACAATTTAAAGGGGAGAACATTTTGGGGTAAACTGTCCCTTTAATTACTTACTTTTATACTATTGTTTTGTATTGAAAAATACTATATATATATATATATATATATATATATATATATATATAAACACACATATTTATATATATATATTTATATATATATTTACACACACATATATATATTTACAGTATATATATATATATATATATATATACATACATACACACACACACAGATATATATATATATATATATTTATATATATATATATATATATATATTACACACACTCTCAATGTGAATCTGCCCTCCAAGCCCACAGATCATAATTCTTTATTGATGTCCAATAGCTGCCATGCCCCATCTCTTGTTAGAGGTATAATTAAATCGCAGTACATTAGAGCTATTAAGAACAATTCTAGCAGAGAGAAGGGGGAGTCACAAGTGCAGGAGATGCAAAATAGATTTGAGAAAAGAGGCTACTCACCTAAGGTTCTGGAAGCAGTAAAAGAGCAAATTAAAGATGTTACGCAAAAGGCACTGCTATGTAAAGAACCAAGACGACAAAATATTGAGAAGAATATCATTTTCACTACTATGCTTGAACCCAATGCATCCAAGGTTGGACAATCCATAAAAGAACATTGGCATATTCTACTCTCGGATCCAAAATTTAAATTTGCGAAGAACACTAACTCCATGGTAGGGTATAAACGCAACACTAATCTTAGAGGTCATTTCAGATCCCATCAGGTGTTATTCAGATGATGATCGAAAGAGTACACGAAAGGGTTGTTTCGGTGCCCAAATTGCACTACATGCAACGGAATGATAGCCACCAAAAGGTTCAACCATCCACATGATAACAAGAAGTACATCATCAATCATCCTATTACTTGCACTACCGTACATGTGGTTTACATGTTGGTTTGTCCATGTGGCTTACACTATGTGGGCAAGACCCAAGGGACTATCCATGAAAGAATAGCCAATCACCGTATGGCTATAAGATAGGCCATAAAGAAAGGGGAATCTGAACAACCGGTGGCTCGCCACTGGTTGCTGGCTAAGCATCCTGTATCTTCGATCAAAGTGACCTTCATTGACCACATTCCCACGTGGTGGTGATAGAAACAAACTGCTTCGTAGGAAGGAAGCAGAGTGGATGTTCAGGCTAGAAACCATACATCCTAAGGGACTGAACTTTTTGCCTGATTTTGGTGCATTAACATAAGGAGTTATTGCAATATGTCACTGGGATATGGAATGTAATGGTTGTGGATGGGGACGAGACGGGGTTGTCTTCCGTCTTTTGACGGGATATATATCCCATACTCAGTCATTGGTAAGAGTGTGTAATAGCGCAGATTATTTTTAGTTTGCGGTGTCACCACGATACCCCCTAGACCAACGTAGAGTTCCATCCTATAAGTGACATATACTCTCAAATTACCTGCTACATGGCACTGAAGAGTCCTGATCTGGACTAACACAACGTTATGATTGACATATAAGATGTGATTTTTTTAGAATGTGATATAATAACCAGCAATTGTATCGTTCTAGGATATAAGTTTATTGATGAAGTAGGTACCCTCTCGTATGACCTATAATAACATAAGGGCCAAGATACCTTACATAGTTGCTAATACTATGAGTTCGTAATTTGAGTGTGTGCATAATTGTATTATTTGCTTTAACATTGGATATATGGTTGATCACTTGAAGTTCACTATACTTACTTGTTTATAGTTCCTCTGATTACATCTTGGCAATACAGGCATATTTAACACGAGAGTGTATGCACTTGAATACATGTGGAAATTGTTTACACTGGTTCCGGAAGTGACGACAGTTCTATGAAGTTCCGGTATGACCGGTTACAGGAAGTGATGTAACTTCCGGTAACTAGATGTGCGAATACGCACAGGGACTTACTGCACACGATATTGGTTTTATACGATTAGGACACACTAGATTACACATTTGATGTCACTTAATATTAAAATATGATAAGTTGATGGGTGATTCATTACATTGATATACTGGATGTAATATTGTGACACTCGATGTTGAGAATTGTTATTTACAAATAGACATTTATTAAGGTTACACTGTACACCCGGAAGTTAATCTTGTAATCTTCCTGGGTCACACTAGCCTGTACCGGAAATGATGTAATTTTTATGCTTTTTTTCTCACAGGAAGAGGGAGTACCTGTTTGTTTTACACTGTATTTAAGCACAGTTACTGTGTATATTTTTGTTCTGAAGAAGGGGAGTTTTATTCCCCGAAACGTCAATAAAATTGACTTTTTTGCTTTGAAGAAATCCTGGTCTGCCTCTGATTTTGTTGAAAAAAGAAAAAAAAAAAAATATATATATATATATATTATACATACATACATATACTCACATTTGATCCTTTCCCAGTCCGGCACCTTATACCATATATCTTTAAATCAGTGTTAAAACATGTTTTCAATAATATCTGTTCTGCCAATCTCTTCATTGGCTTCCTTTTGCCTCCAGGATTAAACACAAAATTATCACTCTGACATACAAAGCCCTCAACTGTACTGATCCCCCCTATATCTCAGACCTTGTCTCCAGATACTGTCCCTCCTGTCCCCTTCACTCTGCTCATGAGCTCCTACTCTCCTCCTCTCTTGTTACCTCCTCACACTCCCGTTTACAGGACTTTTCCAGACTGGCTCCCATCTTGTGGAACTCTCTGCCTCGCTCCACAAGACTCTCCCTTAGTTTGAAAGCTTCAAGTGCTCCCTAAAGACTCTACTGTTCAGGGATGCATACAACCTACACTAACCTTTCATTATAGCAGTTCCTCTCCTCCATTGCTATCCCCCTTGAACCCCCTTAGCATGTAAGCCTAAGAGCCCAGCTGTTTGTAGATCACCTTCTTTAGAGCTGACTACAACAGTGAGACTCTTGGCAGGGCTCTCTACCCGTTGGATCCCTATAAATGTTTCCTTGTATTCTGCCTATGTTTATAGCACTGCAGAATTTGTTGGCGCTCTACAAATAACCGATAATAATAATAATATACCTTTATTTTATGTATACATGAAAAGCTTTATTTTAATAATTTTCTCACATTTTGTTATGCATATTTTTAAGCATTAACACTTTACATAAAGTATGCAAAAGCGCACCATTTACACACGCAACACAACTCACCACTTATAATATGGGCATAATTAATAGCGCTGCCTGCACTATTTATTAAAAATATAGAGTGCACTATAAAATGTTAGCCACCTTAAGATTCTCTGGTTAATAGTTTTACCATCCACTTGTATTACCAGACTGTGCGGCGCTATTCTTTGTGCAAGGTTGCCTTGATTGTGCTCCACTTGTAACCTATTCCATAGAGTTTCACTTAAGAATAGATGAAGTGGCATATTCATTTTTATTATTCAAATAGAGTAATCAATTATATTTCTAGAAGTAACATTTGCTCAACTGTAATAAGTGTATGCTGCCTAGGCATGACATCTTGTATTAATACCATTACATAAAGTCATAAGAAAGGGCACATTTTCTGAATAATAATTATATGTTTTTCATCTGCCATTGTGCAGCTGCACCTTAGAAACCACAAAGATGTAATTGGCATTAGAACTGGCATTTTAAATAATATAATTAAGCTAATTAATGGGTCATTTACTTGAATTTAATAATTGTTTTTTTAAAAAAAGCTGACATGTTAAATCACTTTTGCTTCATCCCACACCTTTGGGACAATATCTGACAAATTAAAATGTTGGCAACTGCGTAGGAGAACACCACTGTTTCTCTAGGCTAAAAATCAGGTATTTTATATTGAATTGTCCCCCCCTACTGAGGAAATGAACATGAGTCTGAAATATATATTTCTTTTGAAGGGCAGTAAGAACTACTGTGCTGAAGAGGGAAGACAACACGCAGCACCCACTTTAGTTACATGGTGAGCAGCAGCAGCTAAGGAGACATTCTTACTGTGATGAAATACAGGAAAGCTCCATGTGAATAAAATACTTGACTAATGTGAGAGTCCTCACCCCTTAGAGACACTAACAGATTTCTGTTAGCCATAACAAGTTTGATATATTAAGGTGGGGGTGAGCATGTTCCTGTGACTGTCCCCTAGAGATACATCTTGTATCATCATTATTAGAACCCCCTCTGACAATATATAGCAAATTGTTTCAGTTTGAGAATGATAGGGGATCTGTTTCTAGGCATTCCTGCAAGTGGTATTATAAAAAATGGCTACAGCTCAAGCAGGGGGAATTTTCTGCCTGTCGAGGACAAAAGTGAATGTGAGCAGTATTTTCTGTATTTAAAGGAACATGAACCCAAATATTTTCTTTCCTTATTCAGACAGAGCATACATTTGTAAACAACTTTCGAATTTACCTCAATTTTGCTTCATTCTCTTGTTATCCTTTCTTGAAGGAGAAGCAATCCACTATTTTGAGCTAGCTAAGCACATTGGTAAGCCAATCAAATAGGCAAATATGTGCAGCCACCAATCACCAGCAAACTTCCATCTCCTTAGCCTACCTAGGTATGTTTCAACAAAGGATACCAAAAGAACTAAGCAAATTAGATAAAAGATGTCAATTGGAAAGTTGTTTACAATTGTATGCTTTATATGAATCATGTTGGGTTTCATGTCCCTTATAAACTACTATAAACGTGTTTTTAGGCAGGGACAGTAATTATTTTATAGGAATATTGGTTTTGTGAAATTACAATGTTATGTGTATTTAGGGCTGCCAGGTGTCCAAAATAAAAATGTTGGATACTTAAATGTCTCTGAGTGTTAGATAAATGTAAAAGGCCTCCAGTTCCTCAATGCATTACAAACATGGGCCAGAAAGTAGTGTAGGGCAATCAAAGGGGTCAAATTACTTTTGTTTTTTATATGTTTCTGCCAGCCAAAGACGTAAAAATGTTTTTTTTTATGTTACTGGTAGCCAAGGAGTAAAATGATTGCTCAGTTGTGAAAAATATGCATAGTGTAATCAAGATTAGGGCAAAGGTAGAGCTTTTAGAGGACACTGTGTGACCCTACTTACCACTGTGCCAAGTCACCCACAGAATGTCCAGTATTTTTGTGGAGGAGAGCTGGCAACCTCATGTGTATTCACATTTATGCACTGAAAATCCCTTTATAGATTATTTTCTGTCTGTCTTACTAGAGAAAGGTATGGTTTGCGGTGCACAATTTTTCAGGATATCTCTGTAGGGAGTTCAGTAAGGAAAAGCATATTGATATAAGCTTTACAAAAACTGCAATGTGAGTCAGATTGTTAAAAAAATATGTGCTGTTCATTTGACTTGAAAATTGACATAGGTTATTTGGATATGTGGATTGATTTTAGTTAATTTTAAATAATTTAAGTTTTTACCATTTTATTGAAATGGATGCAAATTGAGGGTCTGATTATAAAAGCTTTTTTTTTTGGAAAGAAATTGCAGTGCAGACTTCACAGGGGCTGATCTCACTGAATGCTAAAGATTCAAAAGATTCTAGACAGATACATTTTGCTTTTATGAGATATGATATGAGAGTTTTGTGCTTTGTATTTTATATTACTCTACACTTCAGAGTAAGCTTTGCACTTTCTATTTTATATTTTAATAAATTTATATTTAGATACAGCAGTGATTTTACAAATTTTAATTATGCTTTGAAAGTTTGTGTGTTACTTTAACAAATTAGGGCTATACTTTGTACATTTCTGTGTATATTTTACAAATTACATTGAACTTTGTATTCTCTCTGTTGTAAAATAAAACAGAACTTTGAAGTGGGAGGGACAGGTGAGTTTGCTGGCCCTAATAGGTGAGTTCCCAGGGTATGCCTGAGAAAAAAAGTAATATATATTAAACTAGTGGCAAAAACAAGTTAAAGTATTGTAACATATCTCAGCCTAATGTCATTATCCCTTTAAGAAATCCTTCTCTGACTGCTGCATTTGGGCAGTATTCACATTCAGCTTGCTTGCCTGCCTGATTAATCATTCATGCACCTGATTACCTCAGCCTCTTTTTAAGCCTTCTCAGGTCTAATGTGCTTGGCATTAACATTGAAGTTGTGATCCTGAACAACAGATGTCTGTGACTGTTTCCTGTATGAATTTACCAACTATTTCAACTTACAGCATTTTCTATTCCAATGCCTAAAATCATCAAATCGCAAGTATCCAAATAATTCCATTTTCTGTTTCCTGGACACTGCTACTTAACAAACTCAGAACTTTATTATAAATCAAGCATACTTTTGGTTATCATCACTCTCTAATTACAACAGCATCCTACTCAGAACTTTATAACTATTTCTCTGCTACAAGTTGTCATTGCTGAAATATCCTGCTGCAAATATGTTAACATATTCTGAACTCTGCATCTATGTGTTCAATTAAAAGCTTTCATGTGATTCTCCAAAATATGTTCAAACAGTAATTGATGCCTTAAACTTAACTTTCACCTGTGCTGCTCTGCTAATTACTGACATACAGCTCTTTATAATAATATGTACTGTGAACCTGCAACAAACCAAGTTTGCATCTAAATGCACAAACGGTAATTAATGCCTAAACTTGCAGCTTGTCTAAGTACCTGTGCAGCTGTGCTTTAACTCTGACATACAGCTTTATATAATATTATGTACTGTGAACCTGCAACAAACCTTAGTTTGCATCTAAGTGTCAATCTTTTACCAGATTACTCTGAAGCCTGAACATTCCACATTGCTATATTTTTCTCTCATTGAATCCTGCAGTTACTTCTATTAACTAACTATAAGTCACAGTGAACTCAGAATATATTGTATACAAATGTTGCACTCTCCATTTATACTACAATAACTTCTAGCAACTATGAATCACAGAATATCATCTATCCACGTCCAGGATACTCTTCCCCGGGTCAGGGGTCAGTGTCTTCAAATCCCTACCACTGCCCCGAGGGTCTGTGTCCTGAGCGCATGTACACCGGATCATGACAAGTATAGTCAAAGCATTTCAATTTAATTTGTATTTGCTGCAAACTGAGACTTTATATCAGCCCAGGTGTTTTCCTGTTAACTTCTCTCTCCCTTGTGAAATTCAGCATCCCAGAGAGTCATATTACTTTATATGGAAGGCATCTCTCATCTCTCTGGGACTTCCAGATTCCACACTTTTTCTTTAGAATATAGGGATTCAGCCACTGTGAAGTCTGTATTATAATATCAGGTCAATAGAAAATAATGAATCTCTCTGGGAAACTGAAGCTGTCAGTTTTTAATTTTTTTTGAATAGAAGAAACATAAAGTACAATGCTATTTGTTAAAGATACACATAAATACAAATAGTGTGAACCTAATTTGTTAAAGTTATGCAGAAACTTTGAAAGCATAAAATCACAATCCTAAATACACTGCCATGTACAAAATAAAATACAAAACAGACAGTGCAAAGTTTAAATGTAATAAAACTTTTTAAGAAGTGTAAAGTAATATAAAATACAAAGCACAAAATGTAAATGCAACAGATATTGTCTCTCCTTCACATACAGAAATGCAGAGAACACCCCTTAGGGAAGTATAGCAAAATCTGCCTTTTTAGAATTTCACTAGGGATCTTGCAGTGCTGGAACATCATGATATATCATCTCGTCTTAGCCTCTCAGGCCCTTAGAGAGATGTTTTATGGAAAATAATTGTATCCTAAGATTACATTCCTGCTTTTTCAAATAAAGATAAAAAATAGAAATTGATAATAGGAGTAAATTAGAAAGTTGCTTAAAGTTGCATGTTCTATCTGAATAATGAAAGAAAAAAATTGGGTTTCATATCCCTTTGATTAGAACCAGATTGATATCGCAATTTTTTTGATACTCAATATTGATACATTACTTGAGTTTTAATACTTTATATCCATTACTCAAAACGTCCAATTTATTATATATTTATCATATATTTTTATAAAGTTATAAAAAGTAAATTATCATAAGTATCATCCTAAGTATTAATGTTATAATGGTATTAAAATGACGAGGGTGATTATAAAAATTCGATAATTTATGTTTTGTATCATAAGAAGTGAAAGCAATGAAAACTCTCACCTACGACATATGATTTTGCTGGGTCTGTTGCTGCTGCTGCTGCTGTTGTTGCTGCTGCTGTTGAAGTAGTAGTTGCTGTTGTTGTCTACGTCTGGCCGTCCTGAGCTTCTCAAACCGAGCCTCCATTTCATCCAGTACTTTTGGTGTGTATCTCACCACTAGCTTCACACTGTCTATAGCAGCCTTTAAAAGCTCCACTGCCTTTTCATGATGCTCTCCTTCTACACTCTGAGAGAATACAAAAAAAAAATCAAGGTGATGATCAAAATAATAAGCCCTAAAGTTACTTATAACTACTATATAGCTGCCCACAGCAAACAAGTTGGCACTGGCACAATGACAGACAGGCTAAAAGTACTGTATATTCCAAATGTTCTGTCCCCATCCACAACTCACCTGACCAGTATACCTGAAACTTTGTCTCCATTACAGATGTCTCTCACTATCTCTGCTGCCAAGAGTGCCAACCTAATCCGCCCACCAGGCCATGGCCTCACTGACCAAGACTGCCAACTCCAAATGCTGCCAACTACAACATGCGGCTGCTGAAAATGCTGACAACAGTATCCACACAAAGTCAGGCTACTGCTTCCCAACCTGTATCCACCCTCCACTGCCATCCTATCCTTTCAGCCACCGCTGGCTGTACTTAGTCCATTTTATAATTTTTTATTAATGCCTGCATTTTATTTTGTTTTTATTTTACAGCCAGGCCCAGGAGAAACTTGTGAGGCTGAGTGTAAAAATTGGGAACCAGGAGAAAGAAAACAAAATTATTATTTTACATGAGAACCCATGAAATACAGGAGAGTTGGCAACCATACAAGTGAAAAAAATTCACCATGGGCAGTGTGAATTTGAACTGTAAGTCTACAGACTTTGTGCTTGCTGGCTGCTTTTTTCCCTTCTGTGCTATATGGTTTCTTTATTTGTTCCAGATAATTTGTGCACTGTGGTACTTATGTTCATCCGATTACTATACTTGACTGACCCACTGGAACTTGTTACGTCATCTGCACCCTTTATAAGTTTACAGTTTCTGTCAGTTGGTACTTGTATTTTGTTTGCTCTCTGTAGCAGTTAGATGATGTTTATAAGTTACTGGTTCCTGTACTGTATTATATTAATTTAGATTCTTGTGTTTTGGCCACCAATTTGGCTGCTCATTCTACTACCTGCCTGCATCTATTTATCTATTGCCTGTGCAGGTACCTAACCCTGACCTAGTTACTGATACTGTCTCTATCTCATGCACCATGACTTGGTCTACTTGTGTTTGGACCAAGATCTCTAGAGATTCTAAGACTGAGAGGCCACTGTAAGAGTGACCTCTCTATGCAAGTTGGGTTCCAGTCAACAAACCAAGTAGGTCCTTAAAATCAATTAGTCATATAAAAACATGAATGGTACTAGTATTGAACGTTCCCTGGCTATTCTTGTTTAGGGAACCATTAGTACTTCCTTTACATTTAAAGGAACAGTGAACACCTTGTAATTACAAGATATTTCTATTGTGTTGCTATAGAATAATATATGAGGTCAACTGGTATATTTTGTGTATTGAACCATTAGAACACTGGAGGACATAGCCATTAAGATTGCTTCTTAGGATATTATTTTAGCTCATTCATGTTTGCTATCTTCTGCTGCACCGTGACTTAGCTTGACTTGAAACAGATTTTCTTTCTCCCAGAATGTTTTTTTCTAATGACATCATTTCAAACAAGACTGTGAGTCCCATTTATCATCTATACTGCTGACTTGCAAGGTTTCCCAGGCATCATTCACAGCATGTGCTGCTAAAATGCAATAATGCATAGGCAATCATTTGGGCACCTCCAATTAAGGACTTGATTCCATTGAGCTGCAATTGGGTTTTCACAAGGTCACAAAAAAAAAAAAAAACTAGCTGTCAGAAGCCATTACGCTAATCGTCATTTTTAAGTCGCACTTTTTTCCATCATTACCAACAGCTGAAAAGTGCAAAATTACACCTGGTTTCCATTGAATGTGCAAACAGGTAAAACACTGTAAGAAGCTGTTGATAAAGTCTCATGTCCTTAAATAAAACATTTCTTCATAATTTCAATGTGTCTTTGTTTTGTGACCTACATAACATCCGTGCCTCCCTCTAGAGGAGATCACAGGTAAGGAGCACAAACTTTACTTTTATAGTGTAAGGTCGGGTTACTATAGCAACAAACTTGTTATGGTGCAATTTTCAAGAAATCTGACGTAAGATAGAAGCATTAACACAACGTTAACTTACACATACCCAAAAAGACTGACTGTACCCGATGCACAAAATATTTCAATTGAAACCTTCTGCTATAAAGGAGCTGTAAACTACTTTTAGCTGTCGGCAATTGCGGTAGCTTACAGCTCCATTTTTAATGACTCAATGGAAACATGGCTCTAAGTCTTAGATGCTCTCATCCTCCTCTTCATGAATGAAGCCCTATGACTCAAGGTAATAAATATTAATATAGACATATTTTTTTATGCTATGAAGTTATTGCTTTAAAGTGTATGTAACTGAAAGTGTTAGTTTGGGAATGTTCGTCTGCTTGGCCAAAGACTTCAAAAAGACTACTCCCAAACTAGGGGCCTATTTCTCTAAAGATATCTGGTTTGACAAGATTATCTAAGAACTATCGTTAGTACTGCCAAGTCCCTTAAACATTTTAGAAAGGCAAATTTTAAACTGAGAGCTGTTTATCTTGCTGTGTAGGGTTCTGGTTGTAAAGAAAAGACACAAACATCACAATATAATTTGCAGATGTTTTCTCAACATTGGCACGGTTTTAATAATAAGGTCTTAGACCTCTAGAAGTAGTTTCTTAACTGTAACATTAAAGAATAGGACCTGCTTGGCAAAAGATAAAAAGGGATATATGTCCCATAAGTCTCAAAAATAAATTAGGATATATGAAAACGAGCTAACATAAATAAATAAATAACTCTAATACTAGCGCAGGCCTTAATATTAGCATCTATGGACAAGCTAAAATTTGCGTGCAAATTGATATTACAAGCTAATGATAAAACAGATTTTATAGAGAATGTTTAGCTTGGCAAACATCCCTTTAGCGCGCCATATACATTCAATGCCTTTTGAAACTGTGTGTAATGATTGAGCAGACTTAGTGTTTTGTGGAACACAACTGCAGAACAGATAAGTAAGTATTTGAATGTTTCACCCTCTTGGTATAATATCACTATAGCTGAGAGTGATATTCGTTGTAGGTTGAGAGTGATTTTATATGTATAAGTATAACTGTAATAATTGTCCCAAAACAGCTTTACAGTTTTCACAGGTAGATTGTGAATATGAGTGATAATAGTAGTGGGTGCAGACTCTGGTTGAATTGTTTTGATGAATCCCCAAAGTAGTTAGTACACAGACAAACCTAAGTGAAACAGGAGTTCCCAGATCTCAATTCCTCCTTAGGATGGTAACAGTTCCTTTGCTTATCACTGCTGCTGCAGCTCGCAGCATTCTGTGGAGTAGAGCGGAAGGCAGGGGAGGAGTCACTCGCTGACACGCTGCTTGATTGACAGCTGAGAACGCTGGCAAGCCCCGGTCTCCCGTGAATCACAGTTGCGGTAAGAAACGCTGGGATAATACAGCAGGAAAGTTATCAACGGCGGTTTCAAGTAACCGGCTAGTGAGGGGAGAGTCAGACTCCGGTTAGGAAGGAGAGCTATCACTCAATTAAGTCCTCTCATGAAGCGGCGAGAGCCGTGTATGTTACTGAATGTAGAAAACCAAATGCAGGTAACTGAAGTCTTTTAAATTGAAGAGGTGTAATGATAAGTGGTCCAGCAGGAAGATTTTGTAATCCAAGAGTAGTTGGAAAAAAGTAATATTCTTTACAGGAATATATGAGCTCAGTATGAGCAGGAGTTACTCAGTCAAAAGCAACAAATACTAAGCACCTGTCTTTGGGTGAGCAGGTGATTTAAAGGCTCTGTGGGCAGGGCTAGGATGATGAAGGTAGCTGCTTAAAGGAACATACATGATGTGAAAACCCTCACATCATCCCCACCTCAAGAAAGCTGTCCCACAGCTTGAGGTCTAGGTTTATCTGGGAAGCGACTGTGGAAAGTAGAGATGAGCCTTGGAGCATTAACCGCTGAGGCTTCTTCCCAAGAGTCGTCTTCTGAAGGATAACCCTTCCAGTGGATGAGATATTGCAGTATTGAACCCTTGTAACGGGAGTCCAGAATGGAATGTACTTTGTATACTTGAGTATCAGTTATAACTGGGGAGTCAGTACTGTTGACATCTTGTTGTCTAGATCCAGTATAAGGTTTTAGAAGAGAGACGTGGAAAGTCGGATGCACTTTCATTCCAATGGGCAGTTGTAGGGTGACGGCGTTAGGGTTGACTACTCGGGTTATCTCATAGGGTCCAATAAACTTCCTAGCAAGTTTCTTGCTGGGGACTTGTAGTTTCAAGTTCTTCGTGGAAAGCCAAACCCGGTCACCGATGGAGTAGTTGGGGGGAGTTCTCCTTCTGAGGTCATAATGTCTTTTCTGCGTAGCTTGAGCATTCTGTATATTCCGTTTGATGAAATCGAAATTGTCTAGAATCCTAATAGTGAAGTCATCCAATTTGGGGGAATCAGTGCTGGAGGTAGTGTTGAGAAAAAGAGTGGGGTGGAAACCGTAGTTTGCAAAAAAAGGTGAACAGTTTGTAGATGAGCTGGTTAGGTTGTTGTAGGCATATTCAGCCATAGGTAAATAGGACATCCACTGGTCTTGCTGATAGGAACAGAAACATCTGAGGTATTCCTCAAGTCATTGATTCAACCGTTCCGTCTGCCTGTTGGTTTGGGGATGGTAGGATGTTGTGAATCTGTGATCAATTTGAAGGAGTTTAGACAATGTAGCCCAAAATCTCGAGGTAAATTGCGATCCTCTGTCAGTTATCACCCTAGTAGGGACACCATGTAGTTTAACAATGTTGTCTAGGAAGAGCCGAGCAGTTTCGGAAGACGAAGGGACCTTATGGTAGGGAATGAAGTGCCCCATCTTAGTGAACATATCTATTACGACAAGTATGGTGTTCTGCTTTTGAGATAAGGGTAGTTCAACAATGAAGTCCATACTAATTTGTTCCCAAGGGCGGCTGGGTATAGGTAAAGACATCAATAACCCATAAGGTTTTAACCTTTCGTTCTTAGAAGTAATGCAGGTGGAACAGGTACCAACATATTCTTTAACCGATTGCTTTAGTTTGGGCCACCAGTAGTAACGGTTCAGTAAATCCACCATACGCCTGACACCAGGATGACCTGAGGTTGGTATGTCGTGATGGTATTTTAAAACCTGATTCCTTAGAGCTTGAGGTACATAAAGCCTATCCTTGTGGTAGAGTAAACCATCTTTGTTCTCTACTTGGTAGCGAGTTTTTTCTTTGTCTTGTCTTTGATGTTTCTTAATCTCTGCTAGGAATGGTGTAGTAATACCAATGAACCGTTCTTGGGGAATCACCGACTGGATCTCTTGTGTAATTGAAGGTTTAACGTCTCTTCTAGAGAGAGCATCGGCCTTCCCGTTCTTGTTGGCGGGTCTATATTGGATAATGAAGTCAAACCTGGAGAAATAAAGGCTCCAACGGACCTGCCTTGCTGATAAGGTTTTATTATTCTGGAGAAATTGGAGGTTTCTATGATCTGTGTAGATGATGAATGGATATTTAGCTCCCTCCAATAGATGTCTCCAGTTCTCTAATGCTCTGCGAATGGCGAGGAGTTCTTTGTCTCCAATGGTGTAATTCATCTCTGCAGGAGACATGGTTTTGGAAAAGAAGGAGACTGGGTGCAAGGGTTCTGACATAGACAGGCGTTGTGAGAGTACAGCCCCTAGGGCATAGTCAGACGAATCAACTTCAAGGATGTATGGCAATGAGGCATCAGGGAATCGGAGTATAGGTGCTGTGGAGAAACTATTCTTGAGGAACTCAAAAGCTGTTGATGCTTCCTTGGTCCAATTGAAGGGTTTGGACTGGGTTGTAAGTTGGGTTAACGGTTTTACTATTTTGGAGAATCCCTTGATGAATTTTCGATAGTAGTTGGAGAAACCAAGGAAGCGTTGTAGATCCTTCCTGTTGGCTGGTGGAGGCCAATCCAAGACAGTGTCTACCTTCTTATGTTGCATCTTTATACCGTCAGGGGAGATGTCATACCCCAGGAATGAAATCTCTTTGCAATGGAATTGACACTTTTCTGCCTTGGCATAGAGCTTGTGAGTACGAAGTCTGGAGAGTACCCAGCGGAGATGTTTAATGTGATCCTTTAAGGTCTTAGAATATATTAGAATGTTGTCGAGGTACACGACCATGCAGACATCTAGTAAATCTCTGAAAATGTCATTTATAAAATGTTGGAAAGTCGCCGGAGCGTTGCACAATCCAAAAGGCATCACCAGGTACTCAAACAGCCCATATCTAGTGCGGAACGCCGTGAGCCACTCATGACCTTCCTGTATCCGTACCAGATTGTATGCACCTCTGAGATCGAGTTTGGAGAAGATGGTAGCGTCCGATAGGCGTTCAATCATCTCTGGAATCAATGGTAACGGATAGCGATTTTTTATGGTCCTCTTGTTAAGCTTGCGGTAGTCGATGATGGGCCTAAGTGAATCATCCTTATTCCTCACAAAAAAGATGCCTGCTCCAGCGGGAGAAGTGGAAGGTCTTATGAAACCTTTTTTGAGGTTTTCTTCGAGGTAGTTCTTGAGATGTGCCAATTCGGTTTCGTTTAATGGATAGATGTGCCCAAAAGGTATGCTTGCCCCTGGTTGCAGTTGGATAGGGCAGTCATACGGTCTATGGGGTGGAAGGGTGTCAGCTTCAGACTTGCTGAATACGTCAGCGAAATCTTTATAGCAGTCGGGTAGCAACTGTGGTTCGGGGAGAGTATGGAGAAGGTGATGCTGTGGGAAACAGGTGTTTTGACAGTATGAGGAGTTGAAGGAGATCTTTGAGGAGGTCCAGACTATGGAAGGCTCATGTAACTTCAACCATGTGATACCTAAAACTACAGGGAAATGAGGAGAAGGCAACACATCAAAAGAGATGAATTCGGTATGGCCGTTTTCAGTAACAACTCTCAGAGGAACAGTATGATGTGTAATAGGGCCATTACGTATAGTGGACCCATCAATAACACGAAGTACAAGTGGTATTTCTTTCAACACAAGTGGGATTTTATTTAATTTTACAAGCTGGGAGTCGATGAAGTTCCCAAAAGCCCCGGAATCTATGATGGCTTCAGCTGGTACCCTTTTCTGATCCCACTGCAAGAATAGAGAGAGGTTACAGTAAGTGGATTGTTTATGTACCTCATGAGAGGAACAAATAATGGTGGACTTACTTTTCTTATTCTTCTGAAGAATGGGACATTGATATACAGAGTGGGTTGGATCACTGCAGTACATGCAGAGGTTCCTAGTCTTACGCCTCATCCTCTCTTCAGTTGATAGAGGTCCTCTAACTACCCCAATCTCCATAGGAACGGATGTAGGAAGTGAGGGTTTGGTATGGCTTGTGGGAGCTGAATGCTTGACATAGAGATTGGTATGTAGCTTTTCTCCACGTCTCTCTCTGAGTCTTCTATCAATTTGAGAGGAGATCTTCATCAACGCTTCTAAGGTAGGAGGTAGTTCAACCCTTGCCAATTCATCCTTCAGATTCTCCGCCAATCCTAGACGGAATTGGTTACGAAGCGCTATAGGGCTCCAGAGGGTGTCAGAAGCATAAAGTTTGAACTCCGCAATATATTCTTCTACGGGCCTCTTACCCTGTTTGAGGTCCCTCATATGTGCCTCTGCTGTCAATTGGGTGTCTTTATCTGAATATAAATCGTCCATAAGACTGAAAAAAGATTCTAGAGTGGCAAGGGCAGAATCCTCGTGTTCACATAAATTGTCTGCCCAAACCCTGGGCTCTCCTCTGAGGAATGTGATGACGGTTAGTACTCTTATTTTCTCTGTAGTATAGGTTTTAGGACGCAAAGTAAAAAGTAAGTGACAGGAGTTTTTGAATTGTTTGTAATTGCGTCTGTTTCCACTGAAAGTCTCAGGGAGAGATATTTGGGGTTCAGGTATAGTATCATGAGCTGATCTAGCTGCTATGGAGTCCTTAAATAAATCTTTTAAAGTCTTATTCTCGATCTGTAGTTCTCTCACTGCGTGAGCTATTTGATCAACCTTCTGGGATAAGTTATAGACCACTTGAGGAAGTTCTGCTGGTTCCATGATCCTTTGAGGGCTTAGTATTCTGTAATGATTGAGCAGACTTAGTGTTTTGTGGAACACAACTGCAGAACAGATAAGTAAGTATTTGAATGTTTCACCCTCTTGGTATAATATCACTATAGCTGAGAGTGATATTCGTTGTAGGTTGAGAGTGATTTTATATGTATAAGTACCGGTATAACTGTAATAATTGTCCCAAAACAGCTTTACAGTTTTCACAGGTAGATTGTGAATATGAGTGATAATAGTAGTGGGTGCAGACTCTGGTTGAATTGTTTTGATGAATCCCCAAAGTAGTTAGTACACAGACAAACCTAAGTGAAACAGGAGTTCCCAGATCTCAATTCCTCCTTAGGATGGTAACAGTTCCTTTGCTTATCACTGCTGCTGCAGCTCGCAGCGTTCTGTGGAGTAGAGCGGAAGGCAGGGGAGGAGTCACTCGCTGACACGCTGCTTGATTGACAGCTGAGAACGCTGGCAAGCCCCGGTCTCCCGTGAATCACAGTTGCGGTAAGAAACGCTGGGATAATACAGCAGGAAAGTTATCAACGGCGGTTTCAAGTAACCGGCTAGTGAGGGGAGAGTCAGACTCTGGTTAGGAAGGAGAGCTATCACTCATTTAAGTCTTCTGATGAAGCGGCGAGAGCCGTGTATGTTACTGAATGGAGAAAACCAAATGCAGGTAACTGAAGTCTTTTAAATTGAAGAGGTGTAATGATAAGTGGTCCAGCAGGAAGATTTTGTAATCCAAGAGTAGTTGGAAAAAAGTAATATTCTTTACAGGAATATATGAGCTCAGTATGAGCAGGAGTTACTCAGTCAAAAGCAACAAATACTAAGCACCTGTCTTTGGGTGAGCAGGTGATTTAAAGGCTCTGTGGGCAGGGCTAGGATGATGCAGGTAGCTGCTTAAAGGAACATACATGATGTGAAAACCCTCAAACTGTGTTACACTTTGGCTCATATTACAAGTTAAAAGTTATGGCTTGCGCTCAAACCAAAGCCCAAATTGTGCTATAATATTTTAGTGGGACCTGAGATCTAAAGTAAAGTGTAAGGGTTAAACAAAATTCACAAAACGCATGTAAAACATATTAAAATAAAGTAATACACTCATATATATATATATATATATATATATATATACATTTATATATACTGTATATATGTATGTATATATGTGTCGATCGTCTGGGGTTGCAATGTTCCTTGTTCAGAGAAGAATTGACTGGTATTTTGGTGCTGGACAGACCGTAATAGGCGGGATCAGACTGATATATTACAGGAAAGTTCTACTCTGTGAAAAGCATTACTGGACTAAAAGAAGCTGCACCCAGGTGGTACATCGCCATAGAACAGGCTAGTTGTTCATTTCTGTGAGTACGCTTCTCTCTGCATCTATTAAGTCTCCCTAAGGGAAAAAAAGGAGCAACCAGACATGGACTCCTTGCTCAGTGTGCTTAGAGGAATATGGCTACACCTAACTGACAAGGCCCAATGAAGGCTGAAACGATTGTCTGGGGTTTTCTGTTCCTTGTTAAGAGAAGAATTGCCTGGTATTTCTGTGTTGGACTCACCATAATAGGTGGGATCAGACTGATATACTATTGGAAAGTTTTATTCTGTAAAAAGCATTACTGAGCTAAAATGAAGCTGCACCCAGGTGGTAAATCACCATAGATCAGGCTAACAATGTTATTGAGACAGTTGTTCGTTCATGTGAGTGCGCTTCTCTCTGCATGTATTAAGACTCCCTAAGGGAAAAAAGGAGCAACCAGACATGGACTCCTTGCTCAGTGTGCTTAGAGTAATAACAAAATTTATGCTTACCTGATAAATTTCTTTCTTTTGCGATGTACCGAGTCCACGGATTCATCCTAACTTGTGGGATATTGTCCTTCCTGACAGGAAGTAGCAAAGAGAGCACCACAGCAGAGCTGTCTATATAGCTCCCCCCTTAACTCCACCCCCCAGTCATTCGACCGAAGGCCAAGGAAGAAAAGGAGAAACTATAAGGTGCAGAGGTGACTGAAGTTTACATAAAAAAATACTATCTGTCTTGAATAGACAGGGTGGGCCGTGGACTCGGTACATCGCAAAAGAAAGAAATTTATCAGGTAAGCATAAATTTTGTTTTCTTTTGCATGATGTACCGAGTCCACGGATTCATCCTAACTTGTGGGATACCAATACCAAAGCTTTAGGACACGGATAAAGGGAGGGACAAGACAGGAACCTAAACAGAAGGCACCACTGCTTACAAAACCTTTCTCCCAAAAATAGCCTCCAAAGAAGCAAAAGTATCAAATTTATAAAATTTTGAAAAGGTATGAAGCGACGACCAAGTTGCAGCCTTACAAATCTGTTCAACAGAAGCATAATTTTTAAAAACCCATGTGGAAGCTACCGCTCTAGTAGAATGAGCTGTAATCCTTTCAGGAGGCTGCTGTCCAGCAGTCTCATAAGCCAAACGGATTATGCTTTTCAGCCAAAAGGAAAGAGAAGTCGCCGTAGCCTTTTGACCCCTACGCTTTCCAGAATAGACAACAACAAAGAAGATGTTTGACGAAAATCTTTGGTTGCCTGCAAATAAAATTTCAAAGCACGAACCACGTCCAAGTTGTGCATCAGACGTTCCTTCTTACAAGAAGGATTAGGACACAGAGAAGGAACAACAATTTCTCGATTGATATTCCTGTTAGTAACAACCTTAGGTAGGAACCCAGGCTTGGTACGCAAAACCACCTTATCAGCATGGAACACAAGACAAGGAGAGTCACATTGTAATGCAGATAGTTCAGAAACTCTTTGAGCTGAAGAGATAGCAACTAGGAACAAAACTTTCCAAGATAAAAGCTTAATATCTATGGAATGCATGGGTTCAAACGGAACCCCCTGAAGAACTCTAAGAACTAAATTTAGACTCCATTGCGGAGCAATAGGTTTAAACACAGGCTTAATTCTAACTAAAGCCTGACAAAAAGCCTGAATGTCTGGAACATCTGCCAGACGCTTGTGCAACAAAATAGACAGAGCAGATATCTGTCCCTTTAGGGAACTAGCTGATAATCCTTTCTCCAATCCCTCTGGAGAAAAGACAAAATACTAGGAATCCTGATTTTACTCCAGGAGAAGCCTTTGGATTCACACCAATGAAGATATTTACACCATATCTTATGATACATTTTCCTGGTAACAGGCTTTCGAGCCTGAATCATGGTATTTATGACTGACTCAGAGAAACTCCGCTTTGATAGAATCAAGCGTTCAATCTCCAAGCAGTCAGTTGCAGAGAAATTAGATTTGGATGCTTGAATGGACCTTGAATCAGAAGGTCCTGTCTCCATGGCAGAGACCATGGTGGAAGGGATGACATGTCCACCAGGTCTGCATACCAAGTCCTGCGTGGCCACGCAGGCGCTATCAAAATCACTGATTCTCTCTCTTGTTTGATTCTGGCAATCAGACGTGGAAGGAGAGGGAAAGGTGGAAACACATAAGCCAGGTTGAATGACCAGGGTACTGCTAGAGCATCTATCAGTACAGCCTGAGGATAACTTGACCTGGAGCCGTAACGAGGAAGTTTAGCGCTCTGACAAGACGCCATCAGATCCAACTCTGATGTGCCCCATAGCCGAACCAGCTGAGCAAACACCTCCGGATGGAGTTCCCACTCCCCTGGATGAAAAATCTGACGACTTAGAGAATCTGCCTCCCAGTTCTCTACACCTGGGATATAGATCGCTGACAGATGGCAAAAGTGAGCCTCTGCCCATTGGATTATCCTTGAGACGTCTATCATCGCTAAGGAACTCTTTGTTTCGCCCTAATGATTGATATAAGCCACAGTTGTGATGTTGTCCGACTGAAACCTGATGAATCTGGCCGAAGCCAGCTGAGGTCATACCTGGAGAGAATTGAATATCACTCTTAATTCCAGAATATTTTTTGGTAGGAGAGCTTTATCCCAAGTCCACAAACCCTGAGCTTTCAGGTAATTCCAGACTGCACCCCAGCCCAGAAGACTGGCGTCTGTCGTTACTATAACCGATTCTGGCCTGCGAAAACACATTCCCTGGGACAGATGATCCTGTGACAACCACCAAAGAAGAGAGTCTCTGGTCTCTTGATCCAGATTTATCTGAGGAGATAAATCCACAAAATCCCCATTCCACTGATTAAGCATGCATAGTTGTAGTGGTCTGAGATGCAAGCGAGCAAACAGAACTATGTCCATTGCCGCTACCATTAGTCCGATTACCTCCATACACTGAGCCACTGACGGCCGAGGAATGGAATGAAGAGCTCGGCAGGTGGACAAAATCTTTGATTTCCTGACCTCCGTCAGAAATATTTTCATGTCCACTGAGTCTATCAGAGTCCCTAGAAATGAAACTCTTGTGAGGTGGGAAAGAGAACTCTTTTTTACGTTCACTTTCCACCTGTGAGACCTTAGAAAGGCCAACACTAAGTCCGTGTGAGACTTGGCTAGTTGGAAGGACGACGCTTGAATTAGAATGTCATCTAGATAAGGCGCCACTGCTATGCCCCGTGGCCTTAGAACCACCAGAAGGGACCCTAGCACCTTCGTGAAGATTTGCAGCGCCGTGGCCAACCCGAAAGGAAGAGCTACAAACTGATAATGCTTGTCCAGAAAGGCAAACCTGAGGAACTGGTGATGATCTTTGTGGATAGGAATGTGCAGATACACATCCTTTAAGTCCATGGTGGTCATATATTGACCCTCTCGGATCAATGGTAAGATAGTCCGAATGGTCTCCATCTTGAAAGATGGAACTCTTAGGAATTGGTTTAGGATCTTGAGATCCAGAATTGGTCTGAAGGTTCCCTCCTTTTTGGGAACTATAAACATATTGGAGTAGAACCCCTGCCCCTGTTCTGCTTTTGGAACTGGGCAGATCACTCCCATGGTAAAAAGGTCTTCTACACAGAGTAAGAATGCCTCTCTTTTTGTCGGGTTTACAGACAATTGAGAAAGATGGAACCTCCCCCTTGGAGGGGAATCCTTGAAATCTAGAAGGTATCCCTGGGTTACAATTTCTACTGCCCAGGAATCCTGAACGTCTCTTCCTCAGGCTTGAGCAAAGAGAGAGAGTCTGCCCCTTACTAGATCCGGTCCCGGATCGGGGGCTACCCCTTCATGCTGACTTAGTGGCAGCAGCAGGCTTTTTGGTCTGTTTACCCTTGTTCCAAGCCTGATTAGGTCTCCAGGTTGGCTTGGATTGAGCAAAGTTCCCCTCTTTCTTTGCTGCAGGGGAAGAGGTAGAGGGACCACTCTTGAAGTTTCGAAAGGAACGAAAATGATTTTGTTTGGTCCTTGTCTTATTTGACTTATCCTGAGGGAGGGTATGACCCTTCCCTCCAGTAATGTCTGAAATGATCTCTTTCAATGCAGGCCCGAATAGGGTCTTACCTTTGAAAGGGATGGACAAAAGCTTAGATTTAGATGACACATCAGCTGACCAGGACCAGGATAACACTCTACGTGCTAAAATGGCAAAACCTGAATTCTTAGCCACTAATTTAGCAAGATGAAAAGCGGCGTCTGTAATAAAATAATTAGCCATCTTAAGAGCCTTAATTCTGTCCAAAATATCTAGTGGGGTCTCCATCTGAAGAGCCTCTTCTAGAGCCTCAAACTAAAAGGCAGCTGCAGTGGTTACAGGAACAATGCATGCTATAGGTTGAAGAAGAAAACCTTGATGAACAAAAATTTTCTTTAGGAGACCCTCTAATTTTTTATGCATAGGATCAATGAAAGCACAACTGTCTTCAATAGGTATAGTTGTTAGCTTAGCCAGGGTAGAAATAGCTCCCTCCACCTTAGGGATCGTCTGCCATAAGTCCTTTATGGTGTCAGAAATGGGAAACATTTTCTTAAAAACAGGAAGGGGAGAGAATGGAATACCTGGTTTATCCCACTCCTTAGTAACAATGTCCGAAATCCTCTTAGGGACCGGAAACACATCAGTGTAAACAGGAACCTCTAAATATTTGTCCATTTTACACAATTTCTCTGGAACTACAATAGGGTCACAATCATCCAGAGTAGCTAAAACCTCCCTGAGCAATAAGCAGAGGTGCTCTAGCTTACATTTAAATGCCGTCATATCTGAATCTGTCTGAGAGAACATCTTTCCTGAATCAGAAATCTCTCCCTCAGACAGCAAATCCCTCATCCCTACTTCAGAACATTGTGAGGGAATATCGGATACGGCTACTAAAGCGTCAGAAGGCTCAGCATTTGTTCTTAACC